>NC_133128.1:173851416-174153416 GCF_048418815.1 Hemitrygon akajei
AAACTAATGATCAATATAAAACCCATCTACAAGTGATTCCTTGCTGCAGAAAAACATATAAATTCACTTACATTCCTGGTTGTTGTTTTGTGAAGGGAATATACAGCTGTTCTTGCCATATCTAAAGCAGATCTGAGGAATATCATGTCCATACCTTTAAAAACAAATGAGGTTTGAAAACAGTAAACTAAATAAATTAACTTATTTTGGTTATGGCTAAAATGTTCTCAATATTTTGCTTGCTTGATGTAGGACTTAATTAAGTCTCTTTTACTTGCTCCATCAAGCAGGTTAGCTCACAAAGGAAATACTTGTAAATAACCAGAATCTGAAGTGGTCATAGATAATGATGTAAATTAACTGACAAACTGATGATGCTAGTATCAGTCGGTCACCATATACCATCCATGCTTTTACATTCCAATTCTTCATAGTTTTAAAATTAAACACACACACACACACACACACACACACACACACACACACACACACACACACACACACACACACACTTAGTGAGAAGAGCAGCATTCTGAGTCATCTCTCAATACTGCAAAAATTAGATCAAATTAGATGAAATTGCTTAACTGTATTTATTACTATAATTCTGCAGCATTAATAAGTTCAGCATGAATTCAACTGTAAAGTTGTTATACAGCAACTCCCATAACTCAGAATATCTCAAAGCTGCTCAAGGCCACTTTATTACTTTTACAAGTACTACGTGGCCACTAGATGTGGATATGTTCAAACAAACAAACGTCATGAACAGTCAATGTGTTCCTGGGTATTTAAGCAATAAATAGTGGAAGAACACCTGCTATACCAGGCAATATGGCACTGTGGTTTAATTACCTTGAATGATAGCACTTGCCACGGTAGCATTTTTTACTACCAAAAGCATGAAGTTGGGAAAATATTTCAATTAAGCTTAAGAATACAGTGGGTTCTGGTTAATCAGGACAGCCACTTATTAGGGACAACTCCTAAAGAACAAAGGCAACACAAGTGAATCTGCAAATGCTGGAAATAAATAAAAAATGCAAAATGCTGGCAGAACTCAGCAGGCCAGACAGCATCTATGGGAGGAGGTAATAACGACGTTTCGGGAGGGTTTTGGCCCGAAACGTCGTTATTACCTCCTCCCATAGATGCTGTCTGGCCTGCTGAGCTCTGCCAGCATTTTGTGTTTTTTATTTCCTAAAGAACAAAAGCTTTTTGAGAAAATTCCCTTAACTTATTTGGGATACAAGTGGCTTAATCGGGGCAGGAGACCGTTGGCAAATAGTTTCTAACTAGCGTCAGTCATGGACACTCGTGTGGCCATTAGACACTACACCATGCTTAAAGTGAAGTTTTTAAATAACTTCAGTTGCATGAGTTTGCTTGTGTTCAGAAAGCCGTAAACTTTGTCACTGATTGTTGGCGTGAACTAAGCAGTAAGACAAGCTGGAGTTCTTTTGCTCGCTGCTCCTTCAAGCATTCAGGCTTGGAGATGCCAGAAATGGCTGGGAGTGAAAATGAAATGATTTCACTACTTCAACAAGTTAGGCACTACAAAAAATTTGAGGGTATCAACAATCATCTTGAATGTCACAATGAAAATGAAGATTTGGAGGATGCAATCCTCATAAGTATTGTATCAATGCAGTCCATTATCTGCACTAGGTGCTGGCATTGCGAACACTGGATGAATTCCTCCGTTAATAATATTAGGAACTAACACACAGTTTTATAGTACTGTAGTAGTATTGGTAGTGTTCTACTTTGTCCTGTATTTCACTTAAATATATAATTTGTTACTCAGTCTATGCTTTTTATACCTTAACTACTTACATGAAACTTCAGCTAATTGGGGCAGCCACTTGATTGGCAAAGTGACTTGGTCCTAATTAATTGGAATCCACTGTATATAGTTTGAGACTTCAATGCAGTGATGATGGACTATGAATTGGTGGATGTTTAATTAAACTGAAACACCATTTTCCCAATCATTGTAGTGCCACTGTTTAAAGAAACTCTGGGGACTGACACTCTGATCAATGTATGTAGTATTATTTTAAAACTTGGTTATTTCATGTCCGTGGGATCTTGCACAGACTGTCAGTCACCTTTCCCTCCATTACCAGAGTGGGTACACATCATGTGTACTTAAGGCTTCCAGAGATTACAAAAGTTAATGTAAAATGCAAGTATTTTTGCATAATTTTAAAATTCATATTTGGATTTCAGTAATATATAGAACCTGATGTGTACTTGCAACTAAATGTCCTTATCAAAGTTTGGCTATCTTAATGAGAGTGACAAAATTTTACTACTCTTTCTTTGTAACCAATATTGCATTATCACCCTAAAAAAATTTGGATAAAAGTAAGATACAAGATGGTGGAAACAACAGATAATATACTTGTGGTGAGAGTAGTTTATGTGAACTGTTCATCTCTGCACAGATGCTGCCGTTGCCTCCAAGAATTCTCAATATTTTGTGATTTAGATTTCTAGTGTCTGGATTATTTTGCTTTTGTAATGTTTTACTGAGGATGCTGGCTGGGTGCATAATTCTAATATGGATTTGAATTTGAGCTCTGAACTCTAAGGGAGAATACAGATTTATTATGAGGCTTTATCTCTTGCTTCTGCCATTGTTAATTGCCATGCAATTGAAATTTACTGATAAAAATGGATTTGGAAATTGTTTGCAGATCTGGTTCCTCCAGATTTTCATTTGTTTAAAGTGCCTAAAATTGGTTGCATAATTAACAAGCAACAAAAACAATTAACAATGAAACCATATGATACATGTGTTATTCTGAGGTAATCAAATTATTTTCTTATAGTGCAACTTGTGAAGTGCCTGAGTATCTGGTTCTAAGTTGCAACTCAGAAACTCAAAAGCTTAACTCATCTTCATGATAACGTTATTAAAACAAAATTATCTCTAGCTGGTAATGTACTGAAGCACTGTCTTGCAGCAACTAGAATATACTTTTCTCTCTATAACTTGAATGATCTTCCTGCTTAAACAAATATTAAAAATACATAGTACAATATCAAATAATCTACCTTTATTATGCTTTGTCCCAAAGGGGGGATTCATTATTACAGTATCAAATTTTTTGGATAATTTGTCTGTCAGTTTGGAACAAACATCATATTGGATCATATTGACATTGGCCAATTCAAATTCTTCTGCATTTCTGTGGAATACATCAAGGGCGTCTTCATCGATATCAACTCCCAGACATAATCTGAAAAAAGTGAAAAGACCAGTAAGAAGAAATGTTTATTCAATCCTGTCCATTTAATGTGACTGGGGTTTCTGTGTTGTGCCTCTGTAACCATATGAGGGGTGATTGATAGGTTCCTGGCCTAAGGTCCACTTACTCAGACACTACTTATTTGCAATTTTCAATTATCTGAAACAGAAATACCACAGAAGTTAATAACTTCAAACTTTCTGCATAATCACTCAAAGAGTTGAACTGCATCTCCTTTTACATTAGGCCACAAACTTATCAATCACCCCTCGTATTCCTTTTTTGGGTTTATCTTCAGTTTTAAATTATACCAGTTGTCATAAGTACAATTAATGGACCTTATCCACCATTCAAAATATTCATTACCTCCACCCTAGCAGAGAATGCCTTCCATGTAGCATCTACAAATATGCAGTAGTTATTTATCCATGATACTCTGATACCTCTGTCTAAGTTCACGTTCTCTACCACTAAGGATCAGGCACATGTAACCCGCAGATTCCTTTCCAAGTTGCATACCAACTCCACTTAAAGGGACTTGGAAGTCCTTGTGCAAGACTCCCAGAAGGTTAATTCACAAGTTGAGTCTGTGGTAAAGAAGCCAAATGCAATGTTGGCATTTAATTCAAGGGGAATAGAATATAAAAACAAGGAGATAATGCTGAGACTTTATAAGGCACTGGTCAGGCTGCATGAGTGTTGTTAACAGCTTTGGGCCCCATATCTCAGAAAGGATGCATTGTCATTGGAGAGCATCCAGAGGAAGTTCACAAGGATGATTCTGGGAAATGAAGGGTTTAACATATGGGAAGCATTTGACAGCTTTGTGCCTGTACTCACTGGAATTTAGAAGAATACAGGGGGGATCTCATTGAAACCTACCAAATGTTGAAAGGACTAGATAAGGTGGATGTGGAGAGGATGTTTCCTCTGGGGGGGGGGGGGGGGGGGGAGGATCCAGAACTAGAGGCACAGCCTCAAAATTGAGGGGCGGCCTTTTAGAACAGAGGTAAGGAAGAATTTTATTTAGCTAGAGAGTAGTGAATCTGTGGAATGCTCTGCCACAGACTGCGGTGGAGGCCAAGTCCATGGGTGAAACTATCAACAGAGCTGATAGATTTCTGATTGGTCAGGGCATCAAGGGATATGACGAGAGGGTAGGTGTATGGGGTTGAATGGGATCCGGGATCAGCCATGATGGAATGGCAGAGTGGACTCGATGGGCTGAATGGCCTAGTTCTGCTCCTATGTCTTATGGTCTTAAATATACCTCCAGCTTTTTCATTATTACTCAGTTTAAATCATAGAGCTCTTCAGTGGGAACAGCTTCATCAAAAAGCCTGCAATGGTTCAAGGTAAGAACTCATTGCTATTAGTCCAGCTGGGGATGGGGAATGTATGCTGGCTTTGCCAGCTGCACCCAAATCCCAAAAATTAATGAATAATCAAAAGTCACTGTGTGCTCACATGAATCAACAAGCATCCTTTAATTCATCAACCAAAATTCACATCAGCTCTAGATGGGATGTAAACATGTAACACTTGTTCCATCTTTTTCAATGATACATATCAAAAGATGAACCTTGCGACTAAAATTTTCTCAGTAGCTTGTCCTCTTCCTCTTCCCACTGCACTACTGATGTTACCATACACATGAACTTAGATAAATTATACAACTGGGTTAGGTAAATGGAGTCTAACAAAATGGAATGCAAAATAAGTAAGACCATCAACAGTTAACTATTTAGAAATTCAACTTGAAGTATGATTGATGTTTAATAAATTTTATACCACAGCTTGCAATTAGGTGGTAATTGACAGTACAGATAGTTTTGTGAGGTGGAGAATATCTGTGTATTCGAGATGCACCATCTTGGGATTCTCAATACCATCCACAGTGCTCCTCTCCACATGCAGCAATAATGGTTCAGGGATTACTGTTGAATTAGTGTAGATGTTGTCTTCTCCTCAGAAAGCTTCCTTGAATCTATTCCCGTCAACACGATAATCTCTGCCCATGACAGAGCTCAAATAGAGTGTCTGTGATATCTGATGGGGCAAAAATAATGGGCCTCAGAGAGGTCAGTGACAATGGTTTATTCTTCCAATGAATATAATAGATTATGCAGTATTTGTGGTACTCTCCCAGTGTCTTAAGGTGTCTGCTATAGGTGGGCCAGGTGACACAAAACAGAAAGGACAGCCAGGATCACTGCTGCCTAGAGATCACGAGCTTCATGCTGTGTCTAAGCCTCGATCTTTCCACAATCAACCAAAGACTGTGTTGACACATTGAAGACTGGTGAATTTCTTCACTGGGAAGTGGCTCCCGAGATTTGGGAAATGATCCACAATGAACCTTAATGTTAGGAGGAGAGTGTGGCACAACTGGTGTGGAATAGTAGAGGATGTTGTCCTTCTGGATGTTACACCAGGCCCATCGTTTTGGATCCTTTAGTGAAAGCACCAATGCCGAATTGGAGCTCATCCTGTAAGGATACAATAATACAAAGCTTGTCTGCATACAACCTCTGGACTCCTAAAATTTGGGTATCTTTGTTTCATGAGTGTTGTTGCCTTACATTGACTAGCTTCCTTTGAGAACAGTGATCTTTCTGGTAGCAAGTTTGTTGGAAAAGAAATACAACAGTACAGCATGAAGGGTTGAAGGAAGTGTTGGGGCAATGATACGGTCTTCATGGATGCTGGTCAGTGTACAGAATGCAGCAACTGTAGATCTATCAGTTAATATTGTGGCTTGCTTGATTCATAAAGCATGTGTAATATGAGACAAATTTCTGTGGAAAGATGATTTTGTAGGCTATCCCATAACCTCTACTGACTGATGTAGTCAAAGGCTTCAGTGAGATGAGAAAAGACATGCATGGTGGTCAGTGTTACACCCGACATTTTCTATAAGTTGTCACATGATGAAGATCATGTGCACAGTGCCTCTGGATTGACAGAACCCACCCTGTGATTGGAAAGCAGCCCTTTGGGCTTCCTGTGCGAGAAAGCAAAGAACACCTGTGCTTACCACAGTCGGACTTGCTTTTTTGAGAGATGCTCATGATTATAAATCCAAGGTCTCCTAGGCTATCTTCAACTTCCTAGATGTCGATGATGAGGCTATGAATTTGTAACTGAAACTTGTTATTTTTGAATTGTGATACAATCTTCTAATCTTGATCAGCAGTAATTCAATAACATTACTGAGGATAGAGTCAAGGATCACTCATAACAGAGTCAAAGTTCGAGACGCCTTCACAATCATTTTTCAAAAAGGTGCTGGTAGTTTCTTTTATCTCATGAGTTCACTACCCTTCCCAGCTCTGGGTGGCTTGGGATAATTAGGCTGCAAGAGGTTTGCAGCACAAAACAACCTGCTCATGTCATTAGTTATCTGTGGGTTGCTCAACCACCTGTGTCCTCTCTCCACCATCACCATTATTTTTTTAGGTTGTTTTGCTGGGAATCTGTCACTGGGAGCTTGTACAGCTTTTCCCCCCCTCAAGGAAATGTGTAGCTTCCAATCCAAAAGCTCCTTGGATTTGCTATTAATTAGCTCCTCAGTCCCCAGCCATTGACAAAAACAAGAATTAGTTTGATAGAAAAGCCAAGAGTCTCTTCCTGATAGAGACTCCGGATAGCCCATTTGTTGTGGACACTTTGCAGCTCATGAGGCTGCGAGTTGACTCAAAACACAGAACCACTGAATTATACTTGACAAAGGTGGTTACTTAGCTGCTTGAGTCTGCCCCATCTCATTTAAGGCTACAGTTGGTCAACGATCGGAACAATTTTAATGGAGCATGTGAAAGGCCCTGCCCCAATGAAAGCTACAATTATTACTAAGCAACGCAGTGGTTAAATTATTGAAATACATATGTTTCTTAAGTGTTTTATATGCATAGAAAGGTAAATATGCACTATATACTAAGAAAAACATTTGACTGACTGACGCTAAATAATACCGGATGTACCTGTTCCGACTTCAAATCTGAATTAAAGACGGACTCAGGAATGGAACTCATTCATAACCCGGGGACTGCCTGTACTTTTAAGTCATTTCTAGATTACTTATAATACCTAATATAATGTAAATGTTATGTAAATAGTTGTTATACTGTATTGTTTAGGGAATAATGACAAGAAAAAATAGTCTGTACATGCTCAAACAACGAGTGCTGGATAGAGAACTTACGGGTTTTTCCGATCCGCGGTTGGTTGAATCTGCGCATACCGAATCCACTGATAAGGAGGGCCGACTGTACTGAGATACAGTGAAAGTCTTTGTTTTGAATGTCACCCATTGTCAGAAAGGGCCTTTCAAATGAAAAGTTAATTTAAAATTTTCTCTGCCTTAGGAGACCAGAAAGGTAGGAAGTTTGATCTTGTAGAATGAGTTTGACTGCAAATTGGCTGCATTTATCTACATCGATGACTGCAACTGGGTGTGAAGCTTTTAAGGATAGTGTGAAAATGTGTTAATGTTGTAAATTCAATACAAATTATTTTAACCAGGCCAGAATAATAGAAGCTAAATTACAGAGAGCATGGATCAATGCCTGTAATATCACTACTAAACATGACATTTAACTGTAAGACATTGACTCTTGCAGAAAATTGAAGCTATCCTTTAAAAATGAATAACATCAATGAAAAAACTGCAAAGTGAAAATAGTATAGATTCATTAGATTTGAGATGTTACATTAGATTTTGAAGCCAAAGCTATGCATTTGCATACGTCCACAAATTCTTACTTTACTCTAAATATTTCACTCCTATATTTTGCAGTCCACTTACCCTGCATTCAGCAAAGCTGCACCAATACTGAGAACTCCACATCCACACCCAAGATCAGCAACCAATTTATTCTCAATGTCATCGAACGTTGTGTGTATCGTATACAGCATACGTGCTAAAACGAGGGAAAATAATTTTTCACCTTATTGAAGTATTTAAAGTTTATGCAGTTTCTCCACTGTGATTATATTGTGTTTGTGTGAGGCAAAATAGTGGACCTTCTGGTATAGCCGTGCTTGAGACATAGTGAAATTAAGCATGATTTAAAGGGCTAATACCCTATCATGGACTGAAAATCAGTTATGAAATTGAAAACAAAGAGTAGGATAAAATGAACCTTTTGAAGTTGACAGGTTGTGGCTTTGAGAGGGAACATTGCTTGGTGCCCAACTAATTACAATAATCATTTTTACTTATTAATTAATTATTGAGATGCAGCACAGACCAGGCCCTTCTGCCCAGCAAATGCTCCCCTCCAATTTAATCCTAGCCTAATCACGGGACTATTTACAAAGACCAATTAACATACTGTCCGATAAGTCTTTGGACTGTGGCAGGAAACCGGAAAACCTGGAGGAAACCCACGCAGTAACGGGGAGAACAAACAAAATCCATACGGGCAGTGGCAGGAATTGAACCCATGTCTCTGGTACTGTAAAGCATTGTGCTAACCACTACACTACTGTGCTGCTCCAAACGTCAATCATTTGGCTGAAGGGATCAAACATGATATATCTAAGCTTGTTGATACTAACCTAGGTGGGATGAGTGTGGAGGGTGTAAAAAGACTTCAAGGATCTAGGGACAAGCTAAGTGAGGAGTCAGAACATGGCAATGTGGAAAAATATGAGCCTCTACTGCTTACATTCCCTATGAATTAATTGGTGTGACGTTGATTGCATGAATTCAATTCAATCATATTGAAAAGTGAAAAGAACTATCTTCAGGCAATCCTCTTAGGTTAGGTGCTTGTTTCTGTTTTGGTTATTTTTGATGGGTGGGTGGGAACTGTATTTACTGAGTCAAAATCATTTCTACTATGAACTGTAATTATATATAAAGATACCGAACTGTCATTTAGATTGGATTATTTCACCCAAACGCTCAGCCACCTCAGCCACTGTCATTTTGTTCCAAGCTACATTTCGGATCAGTACCGGTAAGACCAATGCTAATTTATACAATAAATTTCTTTTAATCTGGTGTGCTCAGGATTTTGGTGCTAAACTGAGATTTTCCAGAGTTCTTTATTATTCCAATTAATACTCTAACATGCTTTTAATTCACTTCCTTTTTAAAAGATATTACAGAATAGTATAATAATTTTTCAAGTGAGTGCTCTAAATAGTTCTGGCAAGTTTAAATGGAGTGTGGGCACTGGGACCAAAGTAATCTTAAAAGGAGCACAGGAAATGTTGCAAAAGCAGAGTTAAAGAGAATACAGGAAGCAGGGTGAAGCAGGTTTCAGGACCAGAGCTCTGGTGCATTTTATGAGAGCATGGGAATCAGCATACCCTGAGCCAGAACCACTGGAACTACCAAACAGCTGAATGATCAGATAAAGGATTATTGTAGTTTACTCACTATGAATAACATTCCCACTTTCCACTGAGTGAAATGGAGAGGCAAGTCTTGTAGAAGCCTGATTACCCCCTGAAAAGTCCAGATATGAGGGAATGCCCAGATATGAGAGAAGTGGCAGATGGAGTTCAACCCAGATTAGCGTGAGGTGGTTCATTTTGGTAGGTCCAATATGATGGTATATAGTATTAATGGTAAGACTCTTGGCAGTGTGGAGGATCAGAGGGATCTTGGGGTCCGAGTCCATAGGACGCTCAAAGCTGCTGTGCAGGTTGATTCTGTGGTTAAGAAGTCATACAGAGCATTGGTCTTCATGGGATTGCGTTTAAGAACCGAGAGGTAATGTTTAAGCTATAAAGGATCCTGGTCAGACCCCACTTGGAGTACTATGCTCAATTCTGGTCACCTCACTACAGGAAGGATGTGGAAACTATAGATAGGGTGCAGAGATCTACAAGGATGTTGCCTGGATTGGGGAGCATGCCTTATGAGAATAGGTTGAGTGAACTTGGCCTTTTCTCCTTCAAGCGACGGAGGATGAGAGGTGTACAAGATCATGAGAAACATTGATTGTCTGGATAGTGAGAGGCTTTTTCCCAGGGCTGAAATGGCTAACATGACAGGACACAGTTTTAAGGTGTTGGAAGTAGGTACAGAGGAGATGTCAGGGGTAAGCTTTTTTACGCAGTGTGGTGAGTGGTTGCCAATGATGGTGGTGGAGCTGGATATGATAAGGCATTTTAAGAGACTCCTGGATAGATACATGGAGTTTAGAAAAATAGACGGCTATGGGTAGCCCTAGGTAATTTCTAAAGTAAGTATGTATTCGGTACAACATTGTGGGCTGACGGGCCTGTATTGTGCTGTAGGTTTTCTATGTTTCTAACATGCACAACCATTGTTTTTATCTGGGATTTCTTTTAGCTATTACTAACAATAGTTTATAGCCTAAATTTGACAAGTGGAGGTGGAGTCATGCATTTAAAGACATTTCCATCTTATACAACAGATAGATAACTTCACATGGACAGCTGGAATTCAGAGCTGTACATCATCAAAACACACTTCTTCATTTCTGGAGTTGTCCAGTAACAGTACATCGTCAAAACTGATTGGGTTGAGATAATGCACTATTAAATGAAAGGATGAACTGTGTATGGAAACCAATAGGTCATAAATACTGAGCTATTGATGGAGGTGACTCAAAACTTCAGGAAAAAGAAACAGACACAAGAGATAAAAAGGAGTTAGGGAAGAAGTTTGAGTGGGTAATGAGGCAGCTGAAAGCTAGCCCATCACTAATGATATTGAGAGAACTAAAAGTACAGTGGAAGATAATAAGCTGCTGGAATGTGCATGAATTTGGGAATAAGCAGTGTAGGCAATGGCCTGATTTGAAGATGTTTATATTTAATCTTGTCAGAACCATTCTGTTCTCACCACCAATGCGCGCATAGATGAACTATGTTCAAAATGTTTGAATTTCAGAAGAAACAACTGACTGAATGACTGAGCATGGCATAAAAGGGAAAATACACCAGTCTTGAAGCACACATCATACAAATGGACAATAGTTGTTGGAAGGCAATCATTGATGCAAAAGTGTTGAGGGCTTAGCCTCCATCACTGGGCTTGACCAGACTATTTTAAACTCTTGGACTTCGGTGGGCAGCAGTAACACCCTTCCAAAAGCATAATTATGAGCAACTTCTTCTGATTAAGATAAAAATTGGGTAACTAGCACTGCATGTTGATAAAGAATTACACAGCTATAAAGCACAAAATGGGCTCTTTGGCCCAAATTGTCTATGCCGATAGTGATGCTAATCCCATTTGCCTGCATTAGGCACATAATGCTGTACGCCTTTCCATTTTAAGTACTGTATGAGTCAAAACACCTTTCCGAGACACCGCTCCCTAAAGATGTCCTGGGTACTTTGAGGGCTACTACCCAATGTGGAGCTGACTAGATTTACAACCTTCTGCAGTTTCTTTGGGTCCTGTGCAGTAGCCCCTCCATACCAGACAGTGATGCAGCCTGTCAGAATGCTCTCCACGGTACAACTATACAAGTTTTTGAGTGTATTTGTTGCCATACTAAATTCCTAATAAAGTATAAATAAATAAAATTCTAATTTGCATTTTGTTTATCAGGATACATGGCTAATTCCTTCCTACTTCCCACCTTTTCATGCTTTATCAATACACTTCGGGGCATTTTTGTATAGTAATGGCACAACGCATGAATATACTGTACATTGCGTCTTAGGCCTTAAAGGTCAATCAGATGTGCTTTGTGCACAGCAATGGACACGTGGGAGATTAAACTACGTAAGGCCCCCAGATGGATAGCCAATTACCGGCGGCATCACTCATTATTAAATACATGGGGATTTCATGACCATTCCAGAGTAACGATTTAAAGGAAGTCATCTGGTGCAGGAGATAGCAGAACTCCCATGTTGTTGGGAGATGTTTACCTGCAATGTGCGGGCTGGTTGGATACTGTTCCAGTAGTAACTTAGGCCGATCAAAACCTTCGACCTGCTGCAGCAAACTTTCCAGCTCCTTCAGCTTCATAACGAAGTCCAGGCACTCAGGGCCCCCTGTACACCCCGCTCAGCGCTGCCGATTACCGGGGGCTCATCCTAACCCACGGCGCCCGCTAACACCGTGTGTTCCGGCGGCATTTGCGTGAGGCAAAGAAGAAGAAGAACTAGTCGATGACCTGCAATGAAAATTACTGGCGTTGTTATTTTTAAATTTTATTTCACATTTCCGACTTCCGCACTACCGTCCTTAATGAGCATGCGCTAAGCGTTACTTTAAAACCGGGTACGGTACACACTGGAAATTGTTGTAATGCCTTTAAATTAGCTTAAGCAGATCACCAACACGTTCAAGTTCCATGAAGATCAAAATTGCAATGGTGGGGTTCGCCAAGCAGCGTTGTTTGACTTTTGTGTGCAAGTTCACGCTGTCGCAATTAGCTTGACAAAGACCGTCCTTTCAGTGAGCTTTTAAGGAGATATGGTACAACATAAATAAAACTCTTGCACTTGGAGGAAATCTGCAACTGCATCAATGGGGGGAAGAACAAATATGGATTCGGGTGGGAGAGTGCTTCCGGGGTACGCAGAGAAACCCTTCTATGGTGGATTATACCAAGCTGGTTAAGAACAGTGCTTAACAGTGCCTGTTTTTTCTGTATGTGAAAGCTATCAAAGAAGCCAGAATTAGAATGAGGTTTAATATCACTGACAAATGTAGTGAAATTTGTTGTTATGTGGCAACAGTGCATTGTAATAAATTCAAAAATTTAATTACTGTGTGTGCGTGTACACACACACACACACACACACACACACACACACACACACACACACACACACACACACACACACACACACACACACACACACACACACACACACACACACACACACACACACACACACACACACACACACACACACACACACACCCCCCCCCCCCCCCCCCCTATAGTACATTATGGGCCACATTGTTGTGCCGACCATGTAACCTACTCTAGAAACTGCCTAGAATTTCCCTACTGCATAGCCCTCTATTTTTCTTAGCTCCACGTACCTAAGTGTCTCTTAAAAGACCCTATTGCTGGTAGTGCATTCACTCACCCACCATTCTTTGTGTGAAAAACTTATCTCTGACGTCCCCCTTCCAAGCACCTTAAAACTGTGCTCTCTTGTGTTAAGTCATTTCAGCCCTGGGAAAAACACCTCTGGTTATCCATACAATCAATGCCTCTCATCATCTTATACACCTCTCATCCTTCATCACTCCAAGGAGAAAAGGCCAAGTTCACTTAACCTATTCTCATAAGGCATGCTCTCCAATCCAGGCAATCCTTGTGAACCTCCTCTGCACTCTCTCTATAGCATCCACATCCTTCCTGTTGTGTAGTGACCAGAACTGAACACAGTATTCCAAGTGGGGGTTGATGCACCATCAATAACTCACTCTGAGACGTAAGAAGCGAGATATCGGCTTTTATTGACTGGAAGAATGAACAACACTACATCAGGCCTCAATCGCCTTTATACAGGGGTCTGTGGGAGGAGCCACAGGAGCAGTCCAGACAGGTATATATAGTTTACCACAGGGGTCTAAGTAAGGTCTTACATAGCTGTAATGTATATATATATATATATATATATATAGAAAGTTAAATACATGATGCAAAAAGTGAGGTGATGTTTATGGCTTCAATGTCCATTCAGAAATCTGCTGGGAGAGGGGAAGAAGCTATTCCTGAATTGTTGAGTGTATGCCTTCAGACTCCAGTACCTCCTCAGAGATGGTAGCAATGAGAAGAAGGCAAGTCCTGGATGATGGGCATCCTTAATGATGGATGCCGCTTTTTGAGGCAATGCTTCTGGAAGACATCCTGGATGTCAGGAAGGCACAACTTTTCGCTGCTTATTTCGATCCTGTGCTGTAGCGCCCCCCCTCCTCCCACCATACCGGATAGTGATGCAGCCAGAGTGCTCTCCACGGGTACTTATGTAGAAATTTGCGAGTGTTTTTGGTGACGTACCAAATCTGCTCAAACTCCCAATGAAATATAACTGCTGTTGTGCCTTCTTTGTAACTGCATTGATGTGCTGGGCCCAGGATAGATCTGCAGAGACATTGACACCCAGAAACTTGAAATTATTTACCCTTTCGACTGGGTGGTATCCCTCCAGAAATGCAGCCAAATACTCCCAGCTGGAAGTTCCAGAGTTTACTACTTAAGTAAAGCACTTCACCTCACTGAAGGCTGCTAAGCACGCAATTGACTGTATACCCTTCCCCTACTCATATGGAGCAAGGTGATGGTGTTATCTCTTCTTGACTATTGAGTTAGGTAACATAGCAGCAAGCACCAAACTGAAAAGTGGCTCAGATCAGCAGCAGTGATCTAGAACAGTCCTGCAATTAGGATGCTGAGAGTGGCTGTGGTCTTGAATTACAGAAGTGAAGCATGAGTAAACCTGTATTTGAGGTCACAGAAGTCACAAATGCAAGGATAAAAAAGAGTGATTGCCCTTTTAGTGGCACAGTTTTAGTAAGTGTGGTTATTTTGTGAGTAATAGCCTTTTGATTTGGACTTTTGAGGTTGAAAATATCCTGAACATGAACTTAGTGTGTTGTCCTGGGAGGGTGTTAAAAACCTCCCAATAATAAACATTCAGATGGTGAATTTTTGACAGACTCTCAAATGGGTTTTATATTGTTTTACTCATCAGAGCAAATGCATAACCACTATTTTGTTAGGAGCTATGTAAGTGAAATTCCAGTTCTTTGTACTGGAGAAGGTAAATGTCAGGTGATCAAGAACACAAATATATAACATTGTACGTATTAGTGAGAAAACATTGGACCCCATTGGAAGGACTCACCTCATCAAATATGGTGTTAAATGCATAAGTGTATTCCTAAGACCTTTGGACAGATGGGGCTTCTCAGCTATGATTGGCAGCTCATCCTGTAGAAGGAAATCTCTGATCTCAAACCTCCGCTGCCTGGCGGCTATATCCACTCAAGGGGAAGGCTTTGGAAGTAAACCTCATGGGAAAAATCCAGAGCTGGAGTCCCTGAGGCAGTCCTACATTGAGTTGAATGCGCACTGGCAATTCCAGTGCTGCTGCTGGTGCCAAACTGTATCAGTCTCTACTGCTCTTTTGGATTCATCAAATAGGTGGATGGGGGTGTAGTCTATCTGGCCCAGATGACTTATCTGCATTTAGACCTTTAAATTTCCCAAGCACTTCTTCCTAGTAATACTGTAATTGCACTCACTTCTACCCCCTGACACTCTTGAACTTCTGGAATACTGCCAGTGTCTTCCACAGTGAAATCTGATGCAAAATATTTAATCAGTTTATCTGCCATTTCCTCGTACCCCAGTACTACCTCTCCAGCATCATTTTCCAGCAGTCTAATACCTACACTTGCCTCTCTTTTACTCTTTTACATCTCATAGGTATTCTTCAAATTCTCTCTCTTGGAATCCAGTGCCAATCTGATTTTCCCAATTTACCTGCATATAAAAATCCCCACGACTTTTGCAACAAGACTGATAGGCTTCCTTCCACGTTGCAAGAAAGGACATACTCAGTATTCCAGAATCTAGTTATCCTAAGCACACCAGCGACAAAGTGTAAGTCAGAAATGTGTGCATTTTCAAGAAGCTGAACATTCAGGACAAGGCAGCCCACTTGACAGCCATCCCATCAATCACCCTAAACATTATTCCTTTCACTACCAACTAAGTAGCTACAATGTACATAACCTATAAAATTCATTGTATTTACTCAATCAGATTTGTGCACCAGCACCTTATGAACACAATACCTGCAGTGATCTAAGACCATGGCTCACCGCCACTTTTTCAAGGACGATTAGGATGTGCATTAGATGCTGGCCTTGATCACCTGAAAATGAATAAATAAAAATCTTCAAAAAACAAAAATAACGTAGGTAGAAGGGGTAAGTCACAGTAAGCTCAACAAATGAAATTTTTGGAATCAGAATCATTTAATATCAATGGTATATTTTGTGAAATGTGATGTCTTGTGGAAGTAGTACATTGCAATGCATAATAAAAACTATTAAAAACTGTAGCTATAAGTTACAGTAAAAATATAAAAATGGTATTGTAATGCTAAAAACGAGCAAAAAAAAAAAGAAATAAAGTGAGTTAGGGTCCACGGGCTCATTGTTCATTCAGAAATCTGATGGCAGTGGGGAAGAAGCTGTTCCACTGAGTGTGTGACTTTGGCCTCTTGTACATTCTCCTTGATGGTAGTCAAGAGAAGAGGCATGCTCTTTACCTCCTCCTTGATGCTAGCAATGGGAAGAGTTGCCAGCTTTTTGAGGCATCACCTTTTGAAGATGTCTTTAATGCTGGAGAGGTTAGTGCCCATGGTGGGGCTGGCTGAGTTTGCAACCTACTGTAGCTATTTACAGTCCAGTGCAGTGGCTCCTCCATACCGGATGATGATAATGCAACCAGTTAGAATGCTCTCCATGGTACACCTGTAAAAAATTTTGTGAGAGTCTTTGGTGACTCACCAAGACTCCTCAAACTCTTAAAGAAATATAACCATTGTTGTGATTTCTTTGTAATTGTATCAATATGTTGGGCCTAGGATAGATCTTCAGAGATGTTGACAACCAGGAACTTGAAACTGCTCTCCCTTTCCATTGCTGATCCCTTGGTGAGGACTAGTGTGTTTTTCCTTGACATTCCCTTCTGGAATTCCACAATCAATTCCTTGGTCTTACTGATGTTGAGTGCAAGCCTGTTGCTGCCATTCAACCAGCTGATCTATCTCACTCCTGTATGCTTCCTCACCACCACCTGAAATTCTGCAAACAATAGTTGTATTGTCAGAAATTTTAAAAAAACACAAAATGCTGGCAGAACTCAGCAGGCCAGACAGCATCTATGGGAGGAGGTAGTGATGACATTTTGGGCCGAACCCCTTCATCAGGAGTGAAGTAACATGGGATGGTGGAGAGGGGATAAGAAGTGGGGGGAGGGATGAAGTAGAGAGCTGGGAAGTGATAGGCTGGAGGGAAATGGGCTAGGGGGAAGGTGGAGAATTATGGGAAATAAAAGAGAAAGAAAGGTAGGGCTGGGGGGAGATTATAGTGAGGGGGGGAAAAGAGAGAGAAAGAGAACCAGACTAAAATAATAGATAGGGATGGGGGTAAGGGGGGGGCAGGGTTATCAACGGAGGTCTGTGAGTTGGATGTTCATGCTGGTTGTATTGTCAGCACATTTACAGACGGTGTTTAAGCTGTGCCTAGCCACAGTTATTGTGGCTGTAGGGAGAGTAGAGCAGTTGGCTCAGCAGGTATCCTTGAGGTGTGCCAGAGTTAATTGTCAGCGAGAAAGTGATTTTATTTTTGATGTCTCTGGTTTCTGGATAAGGAAGTCAAGGATCCAGTTGCAGAGGGAGGTAGAAAGACCCAGGTCTTGGGGCTTGTTGATTAGAACTGAGGGTGTGATGGTTGAACACTGAGCTGTAATCAATTAATAGCAATCTGACATAGGTATTGCTATTGTCCAGTAACAGTAAGCCTTAAAATAACCTGGAGCAGATACCTGAAAGAGTAGTAAATGAGCAAGAACATCTTAAAGTAGAACAAAGTGGTAAAGGTACAAAGAGCTTTAAGGAGGAGATTCTAAAATCTAAGGCCTTTAAAGCTGAAGGTATTTCTGTCAAAAGTGGAATATTTAAATATTTAAGCAGACAAAAATACAGATCTCACCAGAAGGTTGTAAGCCTGGAGGAGATTACAACTACAATTTACAAATATATCACCCTTTGTTTAGCAAAACCATTTCTAGTGTCCTTTACAAGTCAAGAGCCACATGGGTAATAGGCGAATGGGACTCAACATTAGATAGATAATAACAAGCATTGCTTTGGACAGCCTGAAGTTCTATTCCTTCCCTTCCCTGTAATCATTTATCTTTGGGATGAAGTTCTATATGTCAGGACTTCTTTACTCACTGCTACTATTAGGAAGGAGGGGTTGGTGCTGAAGATCCACACCCAATGCTTTAGGAACAGCTACTTCTCCTGCACCATCTGATTTCTGAATGGTCCATGAACACTACCTCACTATTTCTGATTTTGCTCCCTTTTTTACTACTTATTTTACTTATGTATAAATAATACATAATTTATATTACATTTTATGTATTACACTGTACTGCTGCCACAAAACAAGAAATTTCATGATAAATGTCAATGATAATAAACTTGGCAAAAGTTTACTCAGCAATTATGTATAGGTTTTTGCAAAGGTAAAAAGATGCTGATGGGAGTTACTGTATATACAGGTGTCGGTCATAAATTGGGGAATTGCTTCAATGAGCACCTCTGCTCCATCTGCCAAAAATGGAACTTCCTGGTGGCCAAACATTTTAATTCTGATTCCCATTCGTGTTCTGACATGTCGGTATATGGCCTCCTCTTGTGCCAATATGAGGCCATGCTCATGGTTGAGGAGCAACACCTTAGGGTAGCTTCCAACCTGATGGCATGAATATCAATTTCTCCTTCCAGCAAAAAACAATTCCCTCCCCCTCCTATTCCTCACTCTGTCCTCTCAGCCTCTTCTCAACCGCCTATCACCTCCCCCTGGGCCCCCTCCTCATTTCCTTTCTCAAATGGTCCATTCTCCTCTCCTATCAGATTCCTTCTTCTCCAGCCCTTTATCTTTCCTGCCCACCTGGCTTCACTTTTCACCCCTTCCTTTTCAGTTTTGAAGAAGGGTCTCATCCCAAAACATCAGTTGTTTATTCATTTCCATAGGCACTATCAGACCTGCTGAGTTCCTCTAGCATTTTGTGTCTGTTGCTTTGGAGTTCCAGCGTCTGCTGACTTTCTCATGTTTCTAAAGAGATTAAACTGCTACTGCTGAATTGTAAGTAAGGAAAGAAAAAAAGCCTAATCTGTTCAGCAAAAACTTCTGAAGTTTGCAAAGATTCGGCATGTCATCTAAAACTTTGACAAATTCTATAGACGTGTGGTGGAGAGTATATTGATTGGTTGCATCATGGCCTGGTATGGAAACATCAATGCCATGAACGGAAAAGCCTACAAAAAGTAGTGGATACAGCCCAATCCATCACGGGTAATGTGCTCCCTACCACTGTGCACATCTATTGAACACTGTTGCAAGAAAGCAGCATTCATCATCGAGGAACCTCACCGCCCAGGCCTTGTTCTTTTCTCACTGCTGCAGTCAGGAAGAAGATGTGCCTCAAGATCCAAACCATTAGACTCAAGAACAGTTATTACCACCTGAACCATAGGCTCTTGAACCATGGAGGATAACTTCACTCACCCCATCACTCAACTGTTCCCAAATCCTGTGGACTCATTCTCAAGCATTCTTCATCTCATGTTTTGGATATTTATTGCTTATTTAATTGTTATCTTATTTCTCTTTTTGTATTTGCATAGCTTGTTGTCTTTTGCACATTAGTATTTGTCCGTCTTGTTGGGTGTAGTCTTTCGTTGATTCTATTGCATTTCTTTGCACTTACACTGAATGCCCGCAAGAAAATTAATCTCAGGTTTGTGTACAGTGACAAAGGCCTAGGCCTTTGATAATAATGTTTTTTTGATGAAATGATATAAATTATATGATCTTCTAATGACTTTCAGGGGAAATCACAAAAAAGTATGCAAAATGTTTCACAAGAGGAGCCTTCTCAACCTTTCCTCTGGGCAATGATTCAGTAACCTCAGTTCCTGAGCTCCCCTGCAGAATAGGGTTGCAAAATAAGTGTGCCTATTAATAAAATTAATAAATACTTGTGTTTTGATTGGGTCATAGTCCTTGGAGCAGTAGGAAGGAAATCTGATACATGTGTATTATGCATAGACACTCAGTGGCCACTTTATTCGGTCCACTTGTACACCTGCTTTTTAATGTGAATATCTACTCAGCCAATCATGTGGTAGCAACTCAATGCATAAAAACACCCAGATATGGTCAGTTGTTATTCAGACCAAACATCAGAATAGGGAGGAAATGTGATCTAAGTGACTTGGACCATGGAATGATTGTTGGTGTCAGATGGCCTCGGTTGAGTATCTCAGAAACTGCTGCTCCTCTGGGATTTTCATGCCCAACAGTGTCAAGAAAAAATAAACAAACATCCAGTGAGCAGCATTCCTTTGGGTGAAAATGCCTTGTTAATGAGAGAGCCCAGAGGAGAATGGCCCAACCGGTTCAAGCTGTCAGGAAGGGGACAGTAACTCAAATAACCACACATTACAACAGTGGTGTGCAGAAGAGCATCTCTGAGTGCATAAAACTTCAAACCTTTAAGTGGATGGGCTACAGCAGCATAAGACTATGAACATACACTTAGTGGCCACTTTATTAGGTACAGGAGGAACTATAAACTTGCTACTGAGTGTATATTTCTACAGGGAATTCAGCAAATGCGAGATAAAACTTGACTCAAAATGTTAAGCAACTTAATTTCAATACCATGTAAATACTAATAGTGGATTCACTTACATTATTTCTAGATTCATTTATTTAAATCAATATGCAATTAGTTTTCCTGAAATCAGACATACGTTTTTATACATTTGTCATTCATTCTTCCCTTCTGAGAGTTTACTGGATTTTTCCACTTTGCTGCCTTCACAGCATCTGCTATGAAAATAATGCAGTAAAGAGCTGAAATAATCAAAAATAAAAACAATAAAAACCAGCAATGAGCACGTCAGTGAATGGATTCTTCAAGTCACTTCATTTCTAGTGTCAAAATGCTGTTGGCCTTTCCTCAGTCATATAATCTTAGCTGATTATTATTAATATCATGCAGAGTGAATTGAATCAGTCAACAGCTGGCTTATGTGACGGTGGGGATTTCAGGAGGAAGCCAAGATGGATTAACCACTCAAAGGTTCAAAGGTCCAATTGAATGTCAGAGAAATGTATACAATATACATCCTGAAATGCCCTTTCTTCGCAAAACATCCACGAAAACAGAAGTGCCCCAAAGAATGCACGACAGTTAAACCTGAGAACCCCAAAGTTCCCCCTCCCGCGCGTGAGCGGCAGCACCACCGCCGAGCACCAGCGTGAGCTAGGCAATAGCAAAGACACTCAGATAGTCATCCAGCCAAAACTTCCTGCTGAACAGATTTCAACAAGACAGGCTGAAAACATTTCAAACTTGGGAGCCTTGGAACTGATTCAAAAAGGGAAAGTTGTCAGAAGTTTTAATTTGTAAAACTTCAGGATTGATAAAAGATCCCGGTATTGAGCACCCAGAGTGGAGTTTGTAGTTATTCATTCATGTATGGAATAGATCTATAAATGTAGATCCAAGATAGCTGATAAAATATATAAAGCCATTTTGGGGTTTATGTTCAAAACTATGCTAGGCCTTTAAACTTTTCAATACGGCACTGGTGACAGGAAGTGACATCAAATATTAAACTGTCAGCCTGAAGAAGTGATCCAAATGAATAGTCAGTTCCCGGGTAAATACTGTAATGATGTTCAATATAGGTTAAAGATTTGGTTTGCAGTTGGGAAAGAACCTAAATAAGTGTACATTTCAATTAAAATATGCTTTGTAAATAATTGTTTCTATATTTTCATGCTAGCAGTCAACTGATGATATATAGTTGATGGTTTGTATCAAATGCCGTCATCATGTACATCAGTACAACACTGTTTCTTTAAGCACTTCGTGTAACTATATGTCGTGATTTACATGATACGTTATTATACCTTTCTCTGTTAGTTGAAAGCCTTCAAATTGAGTGTTTTGTCGACAGCTCTTTCTCTGCTTCATCCAACAGCAACACCAAAGCACCACTACAGAATCCTCTGTCTTTTCCCCCACAGGAAGAGTTCCGTATGCATATGTTTAATTTAATCCATTTCCTGTATACAGACACTTTCGGTTGATGTGGAGCACAATACGCATTTCTTAATCTATTGCAATCTTCATGTTAAAGCTGAACAATTCAAATCCTCAGAAGGTTCACCGTCGTAGGATATGCAGCAGGCGCTTCAAACAAAATGCAGGAGAAACTCAGGGGGCCTGGAGCGAGAGGAAAACACGGTGTATTTCGAGTGCAGGCGTCCAGCATCTGCAGAACCTCACGCACCATCACGTCCCTTCACACGGTCGCGATGCGAGCCGGGCTGAGTCGGGAGCGGAGGCGGCGCGACGCCGGATCTCGCGAGAGCGGGCGCGACGCTGGTCAAAGAACAAAATAAGTCAGGGATCAGCCGGGGGGGAGGGGTGGGGGGCGGCTGTCATGGCGGTGCCGTTGCTACGCCGGGACAAGCCGAGTGTGGCTGCTTCGCTGAAGGCTGAGTGCTCTCGGTCGGACGGCAAAGGCGCCCAGTTGCTCGGTGAGCTGCTGGACAGTGTGTTGAGCCCTAAGAGGCCGGTGGCCGAGGCCGAAGTGATCGAGTGGTGCAAGTGCCTGATGGCCGGCGGCGAGAGCTTCGATGACTTCTGTAAAATGGTGCGCGCCTATGACAACGCCACCCTGTGCGGTTTGGTGTGGACGGCCAACTTCGTGGCGTACCGGTGTAGGACGTGCGGGATCTCGCCATGCATGTCCTTGTGCGCCGAGTGTTTCAACGCCGGGGAGCACACGGGCCACGATTTCAACATGTTTCGGAGTCAAGCGGGCGGGGCCTGCGATTGCGGGGACAGCAGCGTGATGCGGGACAGCGGGTGAGTGACCGACCGCAAACGCGGCGCCTCTCTCCGGTAATCTCCGTTTCCAGGGCTGCGGATTCTGGCCTTGGCTTGAAGTGTTCCTGGTCCGTATTCGCTGGGTAGTCACTGACCTTCTAGCAGCAGCTGCACTTGTTTGTAAACTCCTTGCGTTTCCCAGTAACGCAGAGGACCGGGTACAAAACAGGACGTGACTGCTGCTATCCCGAAGACTTACAGAATGATTTTATACGTTTGATTCCTTGATTTTAGGATTCCATTTAATCTGGTTTGAATGTTAGTGTAAACTTGACGTTAATCTCTGTGAAATCATACAAAAGTCACAACATTTAAGTCCCAATAACCCTCTTGATTTTGTAATTTTATATAATGACCCACAAAAGCCGCTTCGATTCTTAAATTGTCAGAGCAACTGGTAGAGCATTGCCTAAACAACATTAAATTCGTGGTCGAATCCTTCCCGCAGAAACCTCAATTTATTGAACTCCGCGCATCGTATATGTATATCATAGGCCTGAACAGTTTGCTTACTCGAAGTTTTGGATACTGTACTGTCACATGCCAATGACCAGGCAGATTTGACACTTTGATCAGGGGCAGCAGTTTCCAAAATACTGTACTGCCCCGAGCATTCACCCAGATGGAGGATTTGAAGGTGGGGAAAGGTGCATTATGACGCACGTTTGAGAATTAGTTTCAGACTGTAGATTTCCATTGAGGAATATTCACTAACGTTATGTACAATATTGTACTGTTGCATCAATATTGAGCAGACTGGGTGGGCTGAACAGCTTAATTCTGCTACGTTTTATAGTCTTTAAAACCGTGCAGATGTTATTAAGAGCATTATCAAGCACACAATGACACTGCCATATATTCTAAAACCTAGATTAAAGCGATACTTCCCAAAGAAGTGGCTTGATGGAGAGAAGAGTTAAGGGAAAGAATTCCAGGGTCTTGCAGTAAGGTAGTGGTAGAGTAATCTGGATCAGTAACTGTAATGTAATTTGTAAGTTGTGTTGGTGGTGGAGGGAATCAGTGTTTAGGTGGTTGACGGGCTGCTGTGTTCTGGATGGTGTTGATTTGCTGGGAGCTGTTGATCTTTCAAAAATCATTGGACTCTGGCATGGTGCTAGAGAAGGAGGAAGGCAGCAGAGAGGAAATTATAGACCAGTTAGTCTGACCTCAGTGGTTGGGAAGATGTTAGAGTCAATTGTTAAAGATAAGGTGATGGAGTACTTGGTGACGCAGGACAAGATGGGACAAAATCAGCATGGTTTCCTTTAGGGAAAATCCTGCCTGATGAACCTATTGGAATTCTTTGAGGAGATTACAAGTAGGATAGATAAAGGAGATGCAGTGGATGTTGTATATTTGGACTTTCAGAAGGCCTTTGACAAGGTGCCCCACATGAGGCTGCTTACCATGTTAACAGGCCGTGGTATTACAGCAAAGATACTAAAATGGTTAGAGCATTGGCTGATTGGCAGGAGGCAGTGAGTGCGAATAAAAGGATCCTTTTCTGGTTGGCTGCCAGTGACTAGTGCTGTTCTGCAGGGGTCAGTGTTGGGACAACTTTTTATGCTGTATATAAATGATTTAGATGATGAAATAGGTGGCTTTGTTGCCACGTTTGCAGATGATACGAAGATTGGTGGAGGGTCAGGTAGTGTTGAGGAAACAGGTAGGATGCAGAAGGACTTAGACAGATTAGGAGAATGGGAAAGAAAGTGGCAAATGAAATACAGTGTTGGAAAATGCATGGTCATACACTTTGGTAGTAGAAATAAATGTGTGGACTATTTTCTAAATGGGGAGAAAATCCAAAAGTCTGAGAAGCAAAGGGACTTGGGAGTCCTTGTGTAGAACACCCTAAAGGTTAACTTGCAGGTTGAGTCGGTGGTGAGGAAGGCAGATGCAATGTTAACATTCGTTTCCAGGAGGTCTAGAATACAAGAGCAAGGATGTGATGCTGAAGCTTTATAAGGCATTGGTGAGGCCTCACTTTGAGTATGTGAACAGTTTTGGGCTCCTCATCTTAGGAATGTGCTGGCATTGGAGAGGGTCCAGAGGAGGTTCACAAGGATGATTCCAGGAATGAAAGGGTTACCATACGAGGAACGTTTAATGTCTCTGGGTTTGTATTTACTGGAATTTAGGAGGATGAAGGGGAAGCTCATTTAAACCTTTTGAATGTAGACAGAGCAGATGTGGAAAGGATGTTACCCATGGGGGGGAGAGTCTAGGACAAGGGGGCACAGCCTCAAGATAGAGGGGCACTCATTCAATATAGAGAAGCGGAGAAATTTCTTCAGCCAGTGGGTGGTGAATTTGTGGAATTTGTTGCCACGTGTAGCTGTGGAGGCTAGGTGTTTGGGTGTATTTAAGGCAGAGATTAATAGATTCTTGATTGGACATGGCATCGAAGGTTACGGGGAGAAGGCTGGGAAATGGGGTTGAGTTAGAGGAAAAAGGGATCAGCCATGATTGACTGGTGAAACAGACTCAATGGGCCAAATGGCCTAATTCTGCTCTATATGGTCTATGGTCTAAATAATCAACCCCAACATCTTCCCAACCACTGAAGTCAGACTAACTGGCCTATAGTTTCCTTTCTTCTGCCTCTCTCCCTTCTTGAAGAGTGGAGTGGCATTTGCACTTTCCAGTCTTCTGGAATCGTTTCAGAATCAAGTTGTTCTTGAAAGTTCATTACTAATGCCTCCACAATCTCTTCAGCCTTCTCTTTCAGAATCCTGGGGTATACACCATCTGGTCCAGGTGACTTATCTTCAGACCTTTCAGTTTTGCAAGCACCTTCTCCCTAGTATTGGTAACTTCACACACTTTGTGACCCCTGATATCTAGGGCTTCCAGCATACTGCAGTGTCTTCCACAGTGACAACAGATGCAAAATACTCATGCAGTTCTTCTGCCATTTCCTTATCCCTCATTACTGCCTCTCCAGCATCATTTAACAGTACAATAGTCTGATAATCACTCTTACCTCTCTTTTACACCTTATCTGAAGAAACTTCTGATATCCTCTTTAATATTTTTGTCTGGCTTACTTTCATATTCCATTTTTATCTTAATGACTTTTTAGTTGCCTTCTGTTGGTATTTAAAAGCTTCCCAATCCTCTAACTTCTCACTAATTTTTGCTCTATTGTATACCCTCCCTTTGGTTTTTATGTTGACTTTGACTTCCTTTTTAGCTATGGTCATGTCATCTTTCCTTCAGAATACTTCTTCCTCTGGGATGTATCTATCCTGTGCTTCCAAATTGTTTCCCCTTTACCCCTTTAAAGTCAAAGTAAAATTTATTAGAATACGTATATGTCTACCTTGAGATTCATTTTCTTACAGGTATCTACAGGAAAGTTTTAAAAAAATTAGTATTTATTAAAAATGTGTAGATAAGCAAACAACCAATGTGCAAAAGAAGGCAAATTGTGCAATTTTTATTATTCCAAAAATAATAAATAATACTGAGAGCATGAGTTGTAGAGTTCTTGAAAGTGAGTCTAGGTCGTGGAATCAGTTTCAAGGTGTGGTGAGGGAAGTTATCCTCACTGATTCATGAGCCTATGGTTGTAGGGTAATAACTGTTCCTGAAACAGGTGCAGTGGGATCTAAGGCTCCTGTACCTCCTGCCCAATGGTAGCAGTGAGAAGAGAGCATGGTCTGAATGCTGGAGGTCCTTGATGAATGCTGTTTTCTTCTGACAGTTCTCCATGTAAATGTGCTCAATGGTGGGGAGGGCTTTGCCTGTGAATGACTGGGCTGTATCCACCACTTTCTGTAGTCTTTTCCAGGCTATGATGTAGTGAGCTAGGATGCTCCATCTTTAGAAACTTGTCAACATTTTTGTGACATGCCAAATCTATGCAAGTATCAAGGAAAGTAGAGGTATTGTCATGCCTTCTTTGTGATGGCACTTACGTGCAGGTCCTGGGACAGATCCTCTGAAATGGGAACGTTAAGGAACTTAAAGTTAATCTAGTTTTTCCACTTCCAATTCCCTAATGAGGACTGCTTCATGGACCTCTGGCTTCTTCCTCCTGGAATCGATCATCAGCTCTTTGGTTTTGCTGATGTTGAGTAAGAGGTTGTTGTTGTGGCACCATTCAACTCTCTCCATCACCTTTGTTTTGGCCAGCTACAGTGTTGTCGGCAATTTTAAGTATGGCATTGAAGCTGTACTTAGCTGCCCAGTCATAGCTGTAAAGTGAGTCAAGCTGGGGGTGAAGCACTCAGCTTTGTGGTGTACTTGTGCTGATAGTTATTATGGAGCAGATGTTATTAACAGGTAATCCATAATGACTGGCGTCTGCAAATGATGAAAGCAAGGGACCAGTTGCATAGGGAGGTATCAAGGCCTAGTTCTTGGAGCTTAGTGATGAGTTTTGAGGGAATGATGATGTTGAATGATGAGCTATAGTTAACAAAGAGTATCCTTTTGTATTGTCCAGCTATTCCAGAGGTGAGTAAAGAATCAATGAAATGGCATTTGCTGTTGACCTGTTATGACAGTAGGCAAATTGTGGCAGATCCAGGTGACTCTTCAGGCAGAATTTGATATGCTTTGTGACCAGTCTCTCAAAATCAGTTATCACAGTAAATGTAAGTGCTACTGTATGATAGTCATTGAGGTATGTTACTGCATTCTTAGGCACTAGTATGAATGAAGTCTGTTGAGCAGGTGGGTACCTCGGACTACCAAAGTGAGAGGTTGAAGATGGCCAGAAAAACTCCGTCCAGTACAGGTGTTCAGTAGTCAGACAGATACGCTGGAGCCAGGTGCTTTCTGTGGATTCACCCTCCTGAAGGATGCTTTCATGAAGGCCTCAGAGACTGAAATCACAGGACCATCGGTGCCTGTAAATGATTGTGAAAGTACCTCCATATTCTGTCGATCAAAGCAAGCATAAAAGGTATTATGCTCATGTTGGGAGTGAAACCTTGATGCTTGATTTTGTTTTGTAGGAGATGATGGCATTCAAGTCCTGCCACAGTTGTCAGGCATCTCACCGTAATTCAAGTTTAATACAGAATTGCCGCTTTGCATGTGAGATGGCTTTCCAGATGTCATACCAGAAATTTTAAAATATATTTTCCTGGATTGTCTAACCTGAACATCACCGATCTAGCCCTCAGCAGATTTCTAATCTATTGGTTCATGCAGGGCTTCTGGTTGAGGAAGACTGAATGATCTATGGGAACACAGTCATCTGCTTTAAAGTCACTTAACTAAAGCCCCTTGGATTCCTATTAAATCTTTCACTTTAAACCTACAGTGCCTTTGTAAGAGTATTCAGCACCTAACTTTGTTCACATAAATGAGTATTACAACCAGGGATTTTGATCAATTTTACTGAGAATTTTTATTTTGAATTACATGCTCCTTTTTTTCCACAGTAGACCCCAAAAATGGAAAATTGTAAAGCATAAAAAACTAAAAATTCAAAAACTGAAATGTCAGCAGTTCAAAAGTATTCATCCCCCTTTGCTCAGTACGTAGTTAAACCACTTTTTGCAGCTATTACAGCCAGTAGTCTATTTGGATAAGTCTCTATTAGCTTTGCATAATGTGATGGTAAGATTTGCCCATTCCTTCTTCCAAAGTTGCTCAAGCTGTGCCCATTTAGTTGGGGAGCACGGTGAACAGTAATCTTGAGGTCTTGCCAGAGACTTTCAATTGGGTTAAGGTCAGGACTCTGATTAGGCCACTCAAGGACATCAATTTTCTTCATTTGAAGCTACTGCATGGGTCAGTGTGCTCTGTTTCCTTATCTTACTGAAAGACAAACTTTCTCCCCAGTTTGAGTTTTTTCACAGAGGCTCATAGGTTTTTAATTCACGATCTCTCTGTGTTTTGTAGCATACATCTTCTCATCAATGCTGACCAGATTTCTAGTCCCTGCTTCTGAAAAGCATCCCGGTAGCATGATACTACCTTCAGATATTTTACAGAAGGGTTGGTGTTACCTGTCTGAGGCATAGTATTAGACTTACACCACACATAGTGCTTATTGTTGAGGGACAAAATGTTCAACTTTAGTCTAATCTGAATGCTAGACAGACCTTCCACATCTTTACAGTATCTTTTAAGTGACGCTTTGCAAAGTGTTAATGGATAAGTATAGGCTTGTTTTTTTTTTTAGCCAGGGGTTTTTCATTGCTTTTCTTCCGTAAATACCCTTTTTGTGCAAGGCCTTAGAGATTGTGCAGCCATGATCTTCATCTCCAGGTGCAGCCACTGACTTCTGCAACTCACTTAGAGTGACCGTTGGAGTCACAGTAGCCTCTCTTACAAGTGCCATTCTTCTCTGGTGACTACATTTAGAGGGGCAGCCTGGTCTCAGTAGAGTGACTGTAGTTTTGCAATGGACTGCCTGAGCTCCGAGGTGCGTTCAGTGTCTTTGAGATGGTCTTGTACCCTTCCCCAGATTTGTGCTTCTCTATTATCATTTCTCTGACTTGTCTTGAATGCTCTTGTGTGTTCATTTTGGTTTGGTCTGTTGAAAATCTACCATACTGTTGGACCTTACAGAGGGAATATTTATTCTTATTAATTGGTGGAAAATAGGTGATCCACCCATTTTCTACATCAGCAAATTGGGTGTGTTGATAAGGTAATATACAGTATTGTACTTGAGGAAAGTTAGCATAGTAATTATAAAATACAAACCTGTTGACAGGTTTTGAAATGTTTCTTTTGATTTGATATGATGCACAATGTTTTGTTGATTGGCTCAAAATATACTACTTCAATACATCTTAAATTTAGAAAACGAGGCAGTAAAATGTGAAATATAGTCATGGGGGCTGAATACTTTTTCAAGGCGCTATGTTTTATCTGGTAAACACAAAGTACACTGCAGATGCTGTGGTCAAATCAACACGTACAAACAAGCTGGATGAACTCAGCAGGTCGGGCAGCATCTGTTGAAATGTTGACTGCTCATTTCAACGGATGCTGCACCACCTGCTGAGTTCATGTATTATATCTGGTTCTTGATTCTGCAACCCTGGGAGAAAGACTGAATGGATTCATTCTGCCTATTCCTTTGTGATTTTAAGATCACCCATCAGTCAGCTATGCATGAAGGAATAAAGTCCCAAACTATATATCCTCCCTCTGTAACTTGGTCTCTTGAACCCTGTTACATCCTTGTGTGATTTTTTTTCTGCACTCTTTCCAGTTTATTAACTTTTTCCTATAGTAGAGTGATGGTAGCATAGCAATTCACATGTCAATGTGAGAGCTCAGGGTGTTGGAGTTCAGTGCTGTGTCACTGTGATTCTCTTAACAGTGAGTGCTGAAGGTGGATGGTTAGACTCCCTCTTGTTGGAGAAGATCATTTTTTAAAATGCTTCTTAACATTTAAAAAAAAACAATCTGCTGTGTTTTGGTTAACAAATGGTCAGCAGTTAAACAGGTTGGAGAGCACAGGTGTAGACCTATGGATGTTCAAAGCATTTTGTAAAAAAAAAGAAATTCTGAAGTAACAGAAGTTTGAAGGTATTGTAGATTTGGCAAAAGATAGCAACTTTGAGGTAAATGTCGATGGACTTGGTAATAAACATTACTGGGTTGGTCACACAGTATATATCAATTTGGACTAGAGGAAATTGTAGGAATGGGAAGAGATGAACAAAAGGAATTGTATATAAATTACATGTTGAATTGAAGTCAACATATGAGAGGCTAAATGGGGAGAAGTTTTACTGCATATTGTTGTTGACAGATCTGCAGATGACTGAGTGCATTTCCATTAATTAGGTAGATTAGAAATCGATAACTGTTGTAACACAGAAACGGAATAATCAGATTGTCCAAGGTGAGGGAATAAATTATCAGATAATCTTATCAGTTTTGCTACTTGAGAATTATATGTTGGTATTGAGACTGTTGGAATTGTTTGATATGTGCCTTGTTTTGATATCCTTCAGAAAGGCAGTACCTATAACTGTGCAATGCTCTCTTTATTAGTCAGCCTGAATTACACTCAAACTTAGAAACAAAGCATTTCTGAAGAAACATATATGACTTGAGATTATTGAGAGAAATATTCATTGTATATCTAAGGCTGACATTGAGTTTTGAATGTAAGAGGAATTGAGGGATAAAACAGTTAAGTGGACGAAGCCAATGATTTGATCACAGATATGTTCCAATCCTCTGTCTTGTGTTCTTAAAATTGAACTTTGGAGGATAAGCAATTTGCTCATGTGAGCAATGTTACCTAACCCAATAGAATATTGAATTTGAAAATTGAAAAATCACAAATAAAGGCTTGGAAGGCAATAAATTACTGGGAAAAATGGACTAAGAGCGTGGTAAAGTGAGGAATATTGTATTATCGCATTCTGAATTCAAGAGTTTGTTGAGAAAATGTGCTGAAAACAGCAGGTAGAGTTCTGTTCAGTCATTGATTCTGTATGATATCAAATGATGAATATGATGAATTGGTTCTCATTAAGAAGTCTTTCAGTAAAGGCTTGTGTTTCAGAGTTATTGCTGGCACCTACAGTACTGTGCAGAAGTTTTAGGCCCATATATATAGCTAGGATGTCTAAGACCTTTGCAAAGCACTGTGTTTGTTAATGTGGAATGGAGAGCTAGTTTGAAAATCTAGCAAAGGATGTTGGGAATGGCAAGGGTGGGCTGCCGTGGGAGGGGTATAGGGCAGGTAGGTGGCAGAGAAGTGCCAGTGGTGGGGTTGGCACGGGTGTAGACTCACCCAACCTTGAGACAGCAGGCAAGGTAATTTGATAGTAAATAATTGGTTTATTGATCGTTACAGAATGTCTCTCTGGTGCTTCCCGCTCCCTCCCCTCACCCTTCCCCTTTTCCTAACCACAATTCCTGTCTCCCTACCTCCTTCCCACTCTCAGTCCACAATAGGGACTAGTATCAGAAGTAAATTTATCACCACTCATGTCATGAAATTTGTTTTTTTTCATGGAGTACAGTACAATACATAAGTTACTACAGTACTGTGCAAAAGTCTTAGGCACCCTAGCTATGTATTTGTGTTTAAGACTTTTGCACAATGCTGTATATAGGAAAAGTATTTAAATGCCCAGTATATATAACCAAGGTTTATTGGGCTTTCCTGTTATGGAAGATTTACTTTCCCAGTTAAATGTCTCAATTAAAAGTTACTGTAAAATTTTTGTGGACGAGAAAGGACAAAGCACTCAGTTTTATAAAGATGTTTATTGATTGCAGTTGTATAACACAATCATCATCGTTATGCACTGTGTTGAATGACATAGGCGATCATGGTCTATCCATGACCATGATTGTTCTTGGCAAATTTTTGTATAGAAGTGGTTTGCCATCGCCTTCTTCGGAGCAGTGCCTATTCAAGATGGGTGGCCCCAGTCATTATCAATACTCTTCAGCGATTGTCTGCTTGGCATCAGTAGTTGCATAACCAGGACTTGTGATATCCACCAGCTGTTCATATGACCATCCACCACCTGCTGCCATGGCTTTGCGTGACCTGGTTGGGGGGGGAGGTGGGGGGTGCTAGGTAGGTGCTACACCTTGTCTGAGGGTGACTTGCAGGCCAGTGGAGGGAAGGAGCGCCTTGGATCTTTGGTAGAGGCGTATCTCATTGATGAAGGAAGTAGTAGATGTAGTGTATATGGTTTTCAGCAAGGCATTTGATAAGGTACCCCATGCAAGTTAAGGAGGCATGGGATCCAAGGGGACATTGCTTTGTGGATCCAGAAATGGCTTTCCCACAGAAGGCAAAGGGTGGTTGTAGGCTGGTCATATTCTGTATGGAGGTTGGTGATCAGTGGTGTGCCTCAGGGATCTGTTCTGGGACCTTTACTCTTTGTGATTTTTATAAATAACTTGGATGAGGAAGTGCAGGGATGGGTTAGTAAGTTTGCTGATGGCACAAAGGTTCGAGGTGTTGTGGATAGTGTGGAGGGCTGTCAGAGGTTACAGTGGGACACTGCTAGGATGTAAAACTGGGCTGAGAAGTGGCAGATGGAGATCAACCCAGATAAGTGTGGAGAGGTTCATTTTGGTAGGTCAAATATGATGGCAGAATATAGTACAGTTGACCTTCACTAATCTGATTATCTGTGATTTGGTTCCTTTGATAATCCGGCACTGATTTCAAATTTTCTGCGCAGCTGTAATGTCAAATTTCCTGGGCCACCGTACCAATCTACTGCGCATTGTTTTGGTTGCGCTAGATCTGTTCACATGGCCCGCTCTTGTAAGCACAGACAGGCGATTCCTGCTTGTTTTCCTACATTTATTAATATTATTAGTGTGAGCTGCGGCTGCCAGGCACCTGCCCGTCTCACCCGCCAGCGGCGGGAGAGCTGGCGCGCACTGGGTCGGTCCACCTTCTCGCCCACCTGCCGGCAGTCATGCATTGCCCTCCGGCGTTGTCCGGCCGGTGCTCCGTTCTCTTCTGCCTTCAACCTCAGATCAGACGTGGCCAACCCGCTGAATTTAAGCATTTAACGAAGCGGTGGAAAAGAAACTAGCGAGGATTCCCTCAGTAACTGAATCCCTCAGCACCGAATCCTCGGCTGCCTGGCGGTCGCTTGAAATGTGGCATATAGAAGACCTCCATTCTCTTGACTTCTTCTGCTCACCCAGATGTGCTGCCACCAACATCAACAGTTTTTGAAGAAACTGTTGTGCCAATTTCAGCACCAGTTCCTGATGCTTCACTTATTTTTCAAGATGAAGATGTTGATGATCCTGACAACCCCACACTTGCAAACATGCAACTTTGCCTGAAGGTTTACTAAACGTCTCACTTTAGAAGCAGAAGTGCTCAACTGTTCTGTACAAGTTAATTCCTGTACGTTTATCTGTACCCTTTATTTTATCTGTGTCTGTACAGTATATTACTTTATTAAAATTTCACTTGCTACTTGTTTAATATTTCTGTTTCATTATTATCTAACTTGTACTGATTTACATGATATTTTAAAGGTATGGTGAGGTGGTTAGCTATTGCTTAATGTGATCCTTCTGTTATTTGGCATTTCACTAATCCGGCATTCCGCAGGTCCCAATGTACCTGGGTGCCAATTCCCTCAAACACTCTTGTACACCCAGGTACTAGTTGCTGCCATTTCCTTGAAACTAAATGGGTTTATAAGAAGATTTTAGTTTACTGCCTAACTACTTAAAATAAAAAATAAATTTGAAGTTTATTGGCGATTTAAGGGAATTGTATCTAATAGTCCCGCAAATCTGGCACCATCTAAGTTTCTGGATTATTGGAGTTTTATTGCACAATTCTATTTTTCTACTCTTTACTTGGGCTCACCCATTCCTTTATCCAACTATCTATTTGTCTATTTGTTTAGATACAGCATGGACTAGGCTCTTTGAGCCACACCGCCCAGCAATCCCCTAGTTTAATTCTAGTCTAATTGCAGGTCAGTTCAGATTGACCAATTAACTTACCGTCCGGTACGTCTTTGGACTGTGGGAGGAAACCGGAGCACCCAGAGGAAACCCATGCCATCATGAGGAGAATGTACAACCTCTTACAGGCAGCGTTGGGAATTGATCCCAGGTCACCTGTACTGTAAAGCATTGTGCTAACAACTATGCTACTGTGCCACTCTTAATTAGAAGTATATACAGTAGGTAGATAGGTACTTTATTGAACCCAAAGGAAATTACAGTGTCACAGTAGCATTACAAGTGCACAGATATACAAATAGAAGAGAAGTAAGAAAGAATAAAAAATAAGTTATCTTAAACAGTCAACAGGAGGGGCTGTAGGTTGACTCATTATAGAGCCTAATGGCTGAGAGTAAGAATGACCTCATATAGCACTCTTTGGAGCAGTGCAGTTGTCTTAGTCACGAAAAGTGCTCCTCTGTTCAGCCAAGGTGGCATGCAGAGGGTGAGAAACATTGTCTAGAATTGTCAGGATTTTCCGTAGAGTTCTTCATTTTATCACAGCCTCCAGTTGTGTCCATTTGACTGCTATAACGGAGCCAGACTTTCTAATCTATTTATTGAGCCTGTTGGTGTCTCCTGTGTTGATGCTGTTGCCCCAGCACACCACTGCATAACAGACTGGTAGAACATGTGAAGGAGAGGCCTGCATACTCCAAAGGACCTCAGTCTCCTCTGGAAGTAGAGATGACTCTGGCCCTTTTTGTGTACAGCCTCTGGTGCTCCACTCAAGTCTGTCATCCAGGTCCTCACCACAATAATAGCCTCACCATCAGTAGTAACAGGGTGTAGTACAGGCTTAGTCTTCCTGAAGTCCATCACCATCACCTTTGTCTTACTGATGTTGAGCTGCGAATGATTCAGCTTGCACCATTTGACAAAGTCCTCCACCAGGACCTTGTATTCATCCTTCAGTCCTTTATATATTCAGTTCCTTGGGTGAATTTCCATTGGATCTGCTTCCATCAATTTTAAACAGTATTTTTACTGCAACAACCAGAAGAAAATTGAAAAAAAATCTGTTGCTGAATTGAGGTTGACGATAAATCTGAGTCCCCTAGTCACTGATCCTTTAGCCAGTGGATGTATTTTGTATTTATTAGCACTATTTATGACTTCTTGTGAGTTTGAAGACCTTCATTCTATTATTTAGAACAACCATTAAAGTTTTTCTATTCTTCCAATATCACCGAAGATCTTCAACAATGGTATAATTGTAGGAAATATTTCCTACAGCGTCTAGAAGATACTGACACATTTTGTAAAATGCAGTACCCAGAATTTGATACATAACTTTAGCAGAAGCCCATTCAGTACTTATTTTGTAAATGTTCAGTCTGACTTCTTTCTTTTAATATGCTGTACCTCTGCTTATGTATCCAAGGAAACAATTTTATTAATTCATTCTGCAACCTCTAAGGAAATTTTTTTTTACAAAGTAGTTTGAAATTGAACATTATATGGAGGCACATACTGTGATAATTTCAAGAAAAAGTGCTTTGAAAAGCTCTTGGACCTGGGATCCACTGCCTCGATTTAGCACGTTTCTGACCTTTTCAATCAGGCCTGGTGCATAAGTAGGTCAAAAATTGGCTTGTTCCTTGCTCTCGGACCTAGGCCCTGCCACTTCGAATCTGCCTTGCTTCAGTTCTGCCAACTTGAATCAGCTTCAAGTCTGCTCCAGCAATGACTATACATTATCCCGTTGCCCGCTCCTGGGCATGTGCTCCTTTGCCTGCTTTGGCCCTAACACACCACACTGCAACCATCCTGCATCTTTGAGGCTTCAGTTCACAGCATAAAAATGCCTGGTTGTACAGGCAGTTCAAAAGCTTAACACTGAACGGGAAGTTACAGGCTATTGATTGCAGTGATTGTTACCAGAAAAAGTGTGACCAATAGAGTAGTTAGTAGTTTTGTTTGCTGCCAGCTAGTTGTCACTGTGTTTCACCAGCACCATCTTAAACTGGAAGTAATTCTATTAATTGGGAGGGACTGTGGAACATCCTCCACAAATTCAAATGCCCACCAAGAGTTGTCCTCATCTTCCATTTGCCTAAAGAGGCACGCAAGCTGAATACTAAAAGTCTTTTAAAAAAAAACTATCTCAGTTGAGACAAGTTTCAAACAAGGCGGAGTCATTGTCTTAGTACCTTACTCGCTGCAATTTTGAGGTGAGGTGCCACATTGTCGGGGTGGAACTGAACGTCAGTAAAAATAAAATAAAATTCCAATAATCCCACCACCTGGTTTTCCAGAATTTGGATTTTACTTCTATTTATTTCCAAATGCAATTTTACGTGGTAGTACAATAAATTTTCCAGTGAATTTAATGTTTAAAGGGAGTAAGAATTACAGACCTCTGGCCTTGGCTGTAATATACTATAATGTAGTGGTTGCCAACCCGTCGATCACGATCGACTGGTCAATCTTTGAGACTTTCCCAGTAGATCCCAAGGAAAAAAAAAGAAAAAAACCCCACAAATACTGTTGAGAGATTGTTTTTGGGTTGCGGGGTTTTAGTTCCGTTCTTTCTGCCCAGAGCGCATGCGTGTAGCTCCCCTGCACTACACAGTGTAATTCAGTGGTCCCCAACCACCAGGCTGCGAGGAAATGATATGAGGCAGCTGCACCTTCCTTCATTCCCTGTCATGCTCACTGTTGAACTTGAACCCACGCGAGGTCACCTGAACGCAATGATACCCTCGCACCAGTGCAGACAGATGGGCGCTGCCTCTGAACTTGTTTAGCACATGGAATGTTTGTGGGGAACCCGGTGCTAAAATATTTGCAGACGACCTAATTTGGGCTCAGGGTTTCATAATTAGAGCAGCTACCTTGCTGAGATCTATGGAAAGTCATCCCTCGAGCCAAACTTTTGTCGGCCGATAGATCCTACGGGGGTGGGGGGGGTGAGGGCAGGCACGTGCCCTGTTGCACTCTTCACTCAGTTGGTCGCTCTCTCTGGACTGCGACCGCCGTGGCCCCGGTATGGGGATCTTCAGCCCTGACGTCCTCTCACCCCACCCACAACCAGCCGCACCTGGCCAAGGCGTCTGGCGGCAGGCGGGAGGCTGGAGTTCGGGCCCGGAGGCTGTCTAATGAGGTAACGAGGCCCTCAAAACTGCTTTGGCACCTTGACTTCAAGCACCCTGCACTTAAAGACAAACCCACTGAGTTTTGTGAGCGGAAAAAACGTGAGCAAGCGGGACAGCAGCTAAATGCTGAGAGCCACGAAAACTAAATTGTGGAATAGACTGGACATAAGGAACCTGCTTCGAGTATCGTCACAGTATGTGTTAACACCCCACCCCCTCCCAGTCGGCCGGTCCACAAGAATATTGTCAATATTAAACCGGCCAGCGGTGCAAAAAAGGGTGGTGACCCCTGGTGTTTATACATTATTTCTACTTCGGGTTCCAGGGTTTTACTTCCGGTCTTTACTGCCCTGGTGCGCATGCGTGTAACTAATTGATTTGGGGACGATCTTGCCTTTCACTAAGGCCGAGGTAGGGGATCTTGGGCTTAAAAACGTTGGTGACCACTACTATAATGGGAATCTGTTCAACCTTATGGGGAAATCTTGCCTGACAAATCTTTTGGAATTGTTTGAGGAAATAAGCAGGACATACAAAGGAGAGTTTGTGGATGATTTTTACTTAGATTTTCAGAAGTCCTTTGACAAGGTATTATAATGCGTATGGTATTATAGGAAATATACTAGCAAGGATGGAACATTGGTTGACTGACAGGAGACAAAGAATGGGAATAAAGGGGGCCTTTTCTGGTTGGCAGCTGGTGACTAGTGTTCCACTAGGGTCAGTGATGGGACAGCTTCTTTTCATGTTATGTCAGTGACTTGGATGATGGAATTCATGGCTTTGTGGTCATGTTTATAGATGATACAAAGGTAGATGGAGGAACAGGTAGTGCTGAGGAAGCAGAAAGTCTGCAGAAGGACTTAGACAGATTAGGATAATGAGCAAAGAAGTGGCAGATGGAATAGAGTATAGGGAAGTGTATGATCATATACTTTGGTAGAAGGAATAAAGGCATAGACTATTTTCTAAATGGGGAGAAAATTCAGAAATCAAGATTGCAAAGGATCCTGGGAGTCCTCATGGAGGATTCTCTAAAGGTTCAATTGCTGGTTGGGTCAGTGGTAAGGAAAATGCATTCATTTTAGATCTAGAATATAAATGCAAATTTGTAGTGCTGATGCTTTATAAGGTTTTGTTTGGACTGTAAGGAGTGTTGTGAGCAGTTTTCGGCCCTATATCTAAGAAAAGATGTGCTGACATTGGAGAGAGTCCAGAGGAGGTTCACGAGAATGATTCTGGGAAAGAAAGGGTTAACCTTTGAGCGTTTGATGGTTCTGTGCCTGTACGTGTTAGAGCTCAGAAAAATGAGGAAGGATCTCATTGAAACATATCAAATATTGAAAGGCTGAGATGGAGTGGATGCTTCCAATAGTAGGGGAGTCTAGGACCAGAGGGCACAACCTCAGAATAGAGAGATTTAGTCATGAGTCTGGAATCATTGCCACAGACAGCTTTGGAGGCAAAGTCTTATGGTCTCTAGTAACTGCATCCAGAACAAAGATGACCTGAAATTCCAATTGAGATACCGTATGCAAATAATGATGATGGGCAGAAGATAGGCTCCAAGACACCATCAACATAATCTGCTTCTACCCTTCATTTTCTGCTGTACCACACTGCCTTCTGACAGAAAAAGCTAACAACAATATCTTTAAAAAGTAGACCACTTCCAATATCTCAGGAGCCCGTTCTCTGTGAGAGGAAGCATTGATGAAGTTCATCGGCACAGCCTTTGAGTTGAAGGGTATTTAGTGATCAAGACATGCTGTGTGGCACAAAATCATGTTGTACAAGGTAGCAATTGTTTCTGACTGTACATGCTTCTGAAGCTTGCACCACCTGCAACATATGGAAAAACACCATCAATCCTTTCTCCCCAGAATCCTCTCATTTCACAAAAACTGAAAGAAAATAAACATCAGTTATCTCACTCAGGCCGATATTTCCTTTAGTATATTTACATGTGAAAAATAAAGAGAATCTTTAAACATTTGACAGTTTGTCTGAAATAAACATTAGTCACCCTTCAATCTTCTAGTACCTAACCTTTTGGCTATCAGTAATAAATGTCTCCACTTTTTTTTCTCTAGTTTCCTACAGTGTCCTAGGAAACACTTGATAAATCCTCTATAGCAGGGGCTCCCAACCTTTTTTATGCCATGTTCCTTACTGTGTGACGTGTACACATAATAAAGAACTTCAGTTCCCAGTGTGCAATGTGGATGGTTCACCTTGAATGGGAAGTGGTGTTGGTGAATGAAACAGGCAGAAGCCATGTGGAGCTAGAAGCCATGATTATCGCCTGGTAATAAATCTGTTGATGTATGAAAATCCATGTAAAGTTTGTCTCTATTAGCAAACAAACATAACATGGTGTCAGAAGTGAGCATGAGGTGTAAATATGGATCGTAAATATGTAGCGAGCGACTGAGAAGGTTCCAATGGAGAGAAACTACTGGCAAGAGAGTGCACTGTTTCGAAGTTCACCAAGATAATTGAGATGATAGAAGCATGAAAAATTCTGCTACAGATAACCTAAGTCCTCCTGCACCTATGCAGCTTACCGGCCATCTAGCTGATAATTGGAAACACTTCAAACAGTGATTCAATATATATTAAGTGGCAAGTAGAGCTGGAGGCATGGATGAAACATTGAAAGTGTCTATCTTTCTACACGTAATTGGTGAAGATGCTTTGGATATCTACAACAGCTTTCAAATTGTTGAGACAGTCTTTAAATTGGACACTGATGACAACATTTCAGGAGTATTTTGTCCCAAGTAAAAATGTCACATTTAAGAGACGCAAGTTCTTTTCCTGTTAATAGAAACAAGGTGTTAGTTTTGACCAATACTTAGCTGAGTTACACACACAGAGTAAGTCCTGTGAGTTTGGAGATTTGAGAGACTCACTGGTCAGAGACAAAATAGTTTGTGGAATCCCTGATTACTTTCTCAGAGAAAGATTGCTTGGTGAAAAAGATTTAACACTCGAAAGGGCTGTGAATATGTGTAAGGCAGCAGAAGTCACACGAGCACAAGCTAAAGGGCTGTGCAGGGCAAAAACAACAGTGTATGCTGTGAAAACAGAAAGTCAGAACACAAGGCGTTTCACAAAGGAACTATGAACCAAAGAGATGGGCTCAAATTAAATGCAGGAAATGTAGAGGTAGGCACATGGAAAGTCCTGCAATATTGTGGGAAGAAGAATCAGTTCATAAAGTGGTGCAAGCTGCAAAGAGCAAGTTGCACGCAGTTGCTGAGGAAATCGCATTAGGGTTCTCTACAAACTGTAGGTGCTGGTTAAAAATAGAATGAATTGTTACAGTGACTGTGAATGAGACAGTAATTCCATTCAAGCTTGATACTCCCGGAGCCCAGGTGACTCTGTTCATGGCTGATTACAAGACTCCTAAAGTAAAGAACAAGATCTACCCAGTGAAGTTAAACGTGATTAACTTTATGGGAGAGAACGCTCCAGTAAAAGGAAGCTGGTTAGTGACCTTCCAGAACAAGGGGCAGCACCTAAAGCACAGCTACTGATCATTGAAAAGTGAGTATAGCTACTATCAGGTCTGACTGCATGTGAAAAGCTCAACTTGGTGAAAAGAGTCTTCGTAGTGACTTCGCAGATCACAGATGACCACACAACGCTCAATAAAGAGTATGCAGATGTCTTTGAGGGGCTTGGGTGCTTATCCGATATAACTCGAGAAACTCATAACAGCATCAATGAGAGATCCAGAGAGGTTATGCAAGAGGAGCACAAGAACTCCACTTTCCATTGACATCCGTACTAGCTACACTGACATGACAGTCAGGATACCGGTGTTGGAACAGAATGATCATGAAGATGTCGCCAGTCTTGCTTCCACATCATGCAGCTTTGGTTCAAAATCTGTTTATCATTGACTTCTAGTTGAAGACTGGAAATCAAAAATATTTCCACAATCCTCTCTGAAGTTGAAGAGGCAAATAAAAAGGAAGTTGGGAGACTACACAGACCCAATGGTCAGAACAACAGCAACAGTTCAACACAAACCAGCAGGAGGAGTTGCTATCTGTGATATGCAATGGGCAGAAGGAGCTCTGTGAATTGAGATAGAATCAGTTGGAACTTGTGCACAGACTCACTGATCACATGGATGTAGTCCAGGTCTCCATTATGAGGCATGTGAAGTGAATTAAGGTCACACGGCAAGAACAAGAACAGAGATGAACAGGTAGGATCTTGGCAGAAGTACGTGAAAGAAATTAACACATAGATCAGAGTTATCAAAAGGACACTAGTATTAATGCAGCAAATTAATGCAGCGATTTAAACAGAGAGGAGAAATGGGCTAAAAATTCTATATCTGAATGCACGGTGTCAGAAATAAGGCGGATGAGCTTGAAGCTCAGGTGCGAATGGGTAACTATGATGTTGTTAGGATAACGGAGACATGGCTGCAGGGAGATCAGATCTGGGAAATGAATGTACAAGGGTATACGTGCTATCGTAGGGACAGAAATGTGGGCATAGGGGGTGGGGTGGCCCTGTTGGTGAGGAATGAGATTCAGTCCTTTGCAAGGGGGGGCATAGGAACAGGAGAAGTAGAGTCTGTGTGGATAGAACTGAGGAACAGTAAGGGCAAAAAGACCCTAATGGGTGTTGTCTACAGGCCACCAAACAGTAGCATGGATATTGGGTGCAAGTTGAATAGGGAGTTAACATTGGCATGTGGCAAAGGTAATGTTGCAGTAGTTATGGGGGATTTCAACATGCAGGTGAACTGGGAGAATCAGGTTGGTGCTGGACCCCAGGATAGGGAGTTTGTAGAGTGCCTACGGGATGCATTCTTGGAACAGCTTGTACGAGAGCCGACCAGGGACATGGCTATTCTGGATTTAGTCTTGTGTAATGAACAGGATTTGATAAGCGATCTTGAAGTAAAGGAGCCGTTAAGGAGGTAGTGACCATAATATGATAAGTTTTTATCTGCAATTTGAGAAGGATGAGGGCAGATCGGAGGTGTCAATGTTGCAGTTGAACAGGGGAAACAATGGAGCCATGAGGGAGGAGCTGGCCAAAAGTTAACTGGACAGATAGCCTAGCAGAAAAGACAGTGGAACAGCAATGGCAGGTATTCTTGGGAATAATGCACGTTGCAAAATCAGTTCATCCCCCGGAGAAGGAAGGATTCAAAGGGGGGGAAGGGGCCACAGTGGTTGACAAAGGAAGTCAGAGATTGCATACATTAAAATAAAGGAAATATGACAGAGCTAAGGTGAGTGGGAGGACAGATGATTGGAAAATTTTTAAGGAACAACAGAACTTAACTAAAAAGGCAATACGGGGAGAAAAAATGAGGTACGAACGCAAGCTAGCCAGGAATATAAAGGAGGATAGCAAAAGCTTTTTTAGGTATGTGAAGAGAAAGAAGATAGTTAAGAACAATGTTGGGCCCTTGAAGAATGAATTGGGAGAAATTGTTATGGGAAACAGAGAAATGGCAGAAGAATTTAATAAGTACTTTAGATCTGTCTTCACTAGGGAAGACACAAGCAATCTCCCAGATGTATGGATGGGCCTAGGACATAGCGTAACAGAGGAAATGAAACAGATTGTCATTAGGAAGGAAACAGTGATGAGAAGACTGATGGGACTGAAGGCTGACAAATCCCCAGGTCCAGATGGTCTGTATCCTAGGGTACTAAAGGAGGTGGCCCTGGAAATTGCGGATGTATTGGTAATCATTTTCCAATGTTCCTTAGATTCAGGATCAGTTCCTGAGGATTGGAGAATGGCTAATGTTATCCCACTTTGTTAAGAAAGGAGGGAGGGAGAAAACAGAGAACTATCGTCCTGTCAGCCTAACATCAGTAGTGGGAAAGATGCTAGAGTCCATTATTAAAGATGAAATAGTGGCATATCTAGATAGCAGTGATAGGATTGGGCTGAGCCAGCATGGATTTACCAGGGGCAAATCATGCTTGACTAATCTATTGGAGTTTTTCGAGGATGTAACCAGGAAGTTAGACAAGGGAGATCCCGTGGATGTAGTGTACCTCGATTTTCAGAAGGCATTTGATAATGTCCCACATAGGAGATTGGTGGGTAAAATCAGAGCTCATGGCATTGGGGGGAAGATATTGACATGGATAGAAAACTGGTTGGCAGATAGAAAGCAAAGGGTAACGGTGAATGGGTGTTTCTCGGAATGGCAGGTGGTGACTAGTGGGGTGCCACAGGGCTCGGTATTGGGACCACAGCTGTTTACTATTTACATCAACGATTTAGATGAAGGCATTGAGAATAACATCAGCAAGTTTGCTGATGATACTAAGCTGGGTGGCAGTGTGACATGTGATGAGGATGTTAGGAGAATTCAGGGTGACTTGGATAGGCTGAGTGAGTGGGCAGATACTTGGCAGATGACATTTAATGTGAATAAGTGTGAAGTTATCCACTTTGGGAGTAAGAACAGGAAGGCAGATCATTATCTGAACGGTGTAGAGTTAGGTAAGGGAGAAATACAAAGAGATCTAGGTGTCCTTGTTCATCAGTCACTGAAGGTGAATAAGCAAGTGCAGCAGGCAGTGAAGAAGGCTAATGGAATGTTGGCCTTTATTACAAAGGGAATTGAGTACAAGAGCAAGGAAATCCTTTTGCATTTGTACAGGGCCCTGGTGAGACCACACCTGGAGTATTGTGTACAGTTTTGGTCTCCAGGGTTAAGGAAGGACATCCTGGCTATAGAGGAAATGCAGCGTAGATTCACGAGGTTAATTCCTGGGATGTCCGGACTGTCTTACGCAGAGAGGTTAGAGAGACTGGGCTTGTACACGCTGGAATTAAGGAGATTGAGAGGGGATCTGATTGCAACATATAAGATTATTAACGGATTGGACAAGATAGAGGCAGGAAATATGTTCCAGATGCTGGGAGAGTCCAGTACCAGAGGGCATGGTTTAAGAATAAGGGGTAGGTCATTTAGGACAGAGTTAAGGAAAAACTTCTTCTCCCAGAGAGTTGTGGGGGTCTGGAATGCACTGCCTCGGAAGGCAGTGGAGGCCAATTCTCTGGATGCTTTCAAGAAGGAGCTAGATAGGTATCTTATGGATAGGGGAATCAAGGGATATGGGGACAAGGCAGGAACCGGGTATTGATAGTAGATGATCAACCATGATCTCAGAATGGCGGTGCAGGCTCGCAGGGCCGAATGGTCTACTTCTGCACCTATTGTCTATTGTCTAAATGAAAGCAAGACATCTGTTGAAACAAACAGCAGCCCAAAAGGGATTGTTAAACCACCACAGAGGTGAATTGAGAGTTCTTGAGTGAACAAGGGACTGTATTTGCTCCTTACAATTGAAGTTAATGTAAATATCTTTGGAAAGCATTATTGTTTCTTGCAGGTTTATGTGAACTTACTATTGTGTTTGTTTTCTTTGGGGTGGGGAGATGTGTTATTGTGTGTGTACATAATAAAGAACTTCATTTTCCAGTGTGCAATGCAGATGGTTCACCTGGAAGTGACATTAGTGAATGAGACAAATGCATCCTTTTGGCAGGCAAAAGTGTGGAGCTGGAATTCATGACTGTAGTATTCTGTAAATAAGATACATCTAGTGTCTGAAAGCCCACACGAAATTTGTCTTTGTTAAAGAACAAACATAACACTTAACATTAACGGAGGGGTCCATAGACTCTATTTGGGAACACCTGCCCTATAGTGAGCTCGGTAATGGGATAGAGATTACTAAGTGGACAGGAAGTATTTGAGGGATATTCTTACAGTTACCTTTATAAAATATAACATTCGTACTGATTCTTGGGAATTCCTGTCTCAAGAAATTTCAAAATGGAGGAGGAGCTTTCTGAATGGTATTTGGGGAATTTGAATTCAGCATCAGTGGATCAGCACCAATCCCTGTGGCTACTGCTGATCATGGGCCTTCAGTCTGAAAAATGGCCCTTTGCCACAATTTTCTCCTACCTTGAAGCCAATTTTGTACCCAATTGGTTATCTCTACCTGGATACCATAGTTATAACTTTCTGTGCTAGTCTACTAAGCAGTACATTGTCAAAGGCCTTGCTAAAGTCCACATAGATGATGTCTACCACACTTGTCTTCAAAAAAAAAAGCAAACTCAATCAAATCAGTGGGACGCTATTTTCCATGCACAAGGCCATGACTATTCTTAATCAGTCCTGACCTTTAGTAATACACATTAACGCTGCCTCTCAGAATCCTCTCCAGTAACTTAACTACCACTGACATTAGGCTCACCCTGCCACCTTTCTGAAATAAGCATTAGCCACCCTCCAGTCTTCCAGTATCTAACTTTTGACTATTGATAACAAATATCTCCACAGGGATCCTGCACTTTCTTCCCTAGTTTCCCACAGTGTCCTAGGATACACTTAATCAGGTGCAGGGATCTAGCTGCATGCATTTTAAGACCTAAAGCAATGTGGACAGTCTTCAAGACTTCATTACTAATTTCCTTGAGTTCTCTAGCAGCTATGTCTAAATATAGAAAAGAAATATATGTTAAGGACCTCACCCATCTCCTGTGGCTCCAAATATAGGGCCTTGCTAAGGGCCTCTGTTTTCTCACCAGTTACTGTTTTGTTCTTAATAGACCTGTAGAATCTCTTTGGTTTATCTGCCAAAGCTATCTTGTGTCCCATTTCTGACTTCCTAACTTCCTCCTTAAATGTTCTCTTATACCCCCCCATACACCTTAAGTGACTCAATTGATCCCAACTACCTACACCTGATGTGTGCCCCTTTGTTCTTCACTTGAGCCTCAGTATCTCTTGTCATTCAGAGTTCTCTACACCTGCCAGTTTTCCTTTTACTCTAACAGGGACATGATGTCCCTGAGCTCTCGCTTTCTCACTTTTAAAAGCCTCACACTTGCCAAACATTCCTTTACCTGCGAATAGCTTCCTTCAATCAACTTTTGCAGTTCCTGTCTAATTCCATCTAAATTGGCTTTGCCCCATTGTGAAACTTTAACTTGTGACCAGTCCTATCCTTTTCCATATTTTTCTTTAACAGGTAATTGAATTAAGATTACTGGTCTCTAAAGTGCTCCCCACTTACATTTCCAGTCACTTGCTCTGCTCTCATTCCTAAAAAGTTGTCGTTTTGACCTTTCTCTAGTAAGGCCATCTAATATTAATTGAGAAACTTTTCCTGAATGCACATAATAAATTTCTCACCAATCACGTTTTTATTATGATGGCATTCCCATTCAATGTTTGGAAATTAAAATTTCCTACTATTATAGCCTTATTATTCTTGAAGCTATCTGCAATTTCTCTACATATATGGTGCTTCCTGCTGATTATTGGCTGGCCTATAGTACAATTACATCAAAATAATCACTGCTTTTTATTTCTCGGTTCAAACCAGAGCCTCACTGGACAATGCACCAGGAATATTCTTTCTAGGTACTGCTAATTTGTAATCCCAATGGGACCATGACTTATTCCATTGACATATTTCTTGGGACCTCGCCCTTCCACTCTTCAGTATCCCCACAATTTTTAACAAATGCTTACAATGATGATGTGGTGTCTTGAAAAACTGACAGTTCTTTCCCTCCACAGATCTACTTGAACTCTAGAGTTTCTCCAGCAGTTTGTATTTTGCTCCAGATAACCACATCTGCAGATCACCAAGATTACTTATTCCTGCTTGTCAGTACCTAGGAAACCAAAATGTGCATTTATTTCCACGTGTTGTTATACTCTTCTTAGGAAAATGTCTTCAAATATTAATCTCAAACAAATTACTATATTTGGACATCAAGTTTTGTACCAGAAATTAAAAAAAGGCATTTGCTAAATATGCACTAGAGAGGACTGCAATGAAATAAAATGTCATAACAGTATTTGTAGACAGGTCTGATATGTGTGTGGTCTGCTGGATGTGAAATTCCATGGGATTGGGAACTCCCAGGAGCTATTTGCTCAGAAGTTTGTGGGAGTAATTTTGAGTAGAGGAGGTGGTTTGACCTAATTACATTTCAATAAGACAAAAACATAGAGCAAATCTGAAATAATATGTATGCATAATGTATATAAATGAGAAAGTTTTTTGACATGGGAATCCCATTAAGATAATAGAAATTAATTTTGTGAAGTAGAACACTTTCCAGACTTTGCCAGTAAATGTCAGCATCAAGCACTCTTAGGTAATGTTTTAGTCCCTACTTGAGAAGTGCTGATTTGTTCTTTCTTTCCAGTCCAGCTCTTAATCTAATACCGAGTCTAAAACTGTTCACATTTGGACAGCATGACTCTTCTTGCCATTGACAAACAAATGCTGATATACGAAGGGTCCTGACAAAGTCCTGACGAAGGGTCTTGGCCCGAAACGTCAACAGTGCTTCTCCCTATAGATGCTTCCTGGCCTGCTGCGTTCCACCAGCATTTTGTGTGTGTTGAAAAGAAAAGGAATTTTGTTTTCAGGGAACTGTATCTTTGGAAAGTGTTTAAAGTGTATCTTTAAAGTGTTCAGGAGGACGAGTCATTGATTGTGTTTAAGATCACACTAGATAGATTTTTGGTCTCTAGGAGATTCAAGCAAAATGAGAGGCAGGCAGGAAAGAGGAGTTGAGGTGAAGATGTGATTAGTCATGAAATTATAAATGTTAGAGCAGGGTTGATGATATTTGACTTAAGCTCCTATTTCTTTCAGTTTAAGAACAAAGGTAGCTTTTAACTGATAGTCATAAGCAAAGGAACACAGATACCTATTGAAAACATAATGGAGGAATTTTTTTGCATTTTTGAAAACTTCAGTTGTATACATATACATTTATCACCATACACACTAATAACATTTTGAAAACTTTTTGCAGTTTTTGTAAAAGGCATCGGTCCACATCAAGTTCCAGTATTCCTTCTGTTCCTATTGAGCTGATGATGATGTCAGAACACATACTCCCTCGAGTTATTCTTCGTCTTGTGCAGCATTTACGGGATGGCTATAGTGAATCAGGTAGGGCTGATGTCTTATTATACATGAATTTCTGCTTTCTGCATTAGGATAAAAATAGAGCTTAAGTATTTACATGTTGTCAGCCCTCAAAATAGAAAAGTCACTTGATCTGCCTCAAACGAATCCAGTATTAATGACCTAGTGTATAATGCATCACTGTGCACATAACACGCAGCTTATAAATGTCTTAAACAATGAGCTTTCTATAATGTGGCATGCGCATAGGAGCCACCCAAGTGCAGTTTTACTCTTGATGCCTGAGATGTCGGTTAGCTTATCCTGACTGGACTTGGAAGATTTTGTGGGTACAGAGGAGATGTCGGGGTAGGTGTTTTACTCAGAGAGTAGTGAATGCGTGGAATGGGCTGCTGGCGGTGGTGGTGGAGGCGGACACGATAGGGTCTTTTAAGAGACTCCTGGATGGATACATGGAGCTTAGAAAAATAGAGGGCTATGAGTAAGCCTAGGTAGTTGTAAGGTAAGGGCATGTTTGACACAGATTTGTGGGTCGAAGGACCTGTATTGTGCTGTAGGTTTTCTATGTTTCCATGTCCTTCTCTTCCCTGAGGTAGCTGTAGCAGTAGTCCTTTTCTCAGAAGCATGCAGGATGAAATCACTGCTATCAAGGAAACTCTTGAGCTTTTTGTAATCATTGACACCTCTATCTTTGAATACCCTTTTCCTCAGATAGCTAAATACATTGGAGATAGCAGTGAATTTCATTACTACTGTTGCAGTATTACTCTAAGGCAACTATAAAGATGTAAGAGGAAAGTTTGGGGTTGATTTAGAGAACACATTAAAAGTGCATAGTGAGCAGGCATACTTTAGTATTTAATGGAAATGTGTATGAATTTTAACAGATGCATACATTTTAAGGCACAGTGACCTAAAGATAAAATGGTTGGCTAATGAGAAGTAAAAAGTAGAGTTAAGAAAGAGACCCATGAAGATACCAGAGATAGCAGTAGGGTGAAGAATTGGGAGGCCTTTGCAAGCTCAGCATAAGAGGACCAAGAAATATGTAAGGAAAAGGAAGATTGGTAAAATACACAATAATGAACTTTATATTTATTCAAAAAGGAAATAAGTGGCAGGTGTGAATGTGGACTCACGTACAGAGATAGGAAAAATTATCATTGGGGAAAAAGATGTATTAAAGAATTAAGGGTCAAGAGAGAATAAGGAAAATAGGTGAACTTGAAACTGATAAATTCTGATGACTTGATTGACATTCTGTAGTTATGAAGCAGGTGGCTTTAGAGATGATGAGTGGTCTGGTTGTTATCTCAATGCTCCAGAGATTTTTCAATTGTTTCTGTGGAATGGAGGTTAGCAATGGTTATGACAATGCCATTCTCTTTTATGTTCTGCTGAATAAGTCAAATGATGCTTTGAAGCTCAGCCTATAAAGAGAGCTTATACACTTGTCCTTTCCAGACTGTCTGGACAAGTTCACATATAGGAAAGGGATATAGGCCAAATGCAGGCAAATGGGACTAGCTCAGGAAGGAACCTTGGTTGGCATGGGCCAGTTGGGCCAAAGGGCCTGCTTTCCTACTGTATAACTAACTCTGTGAATAATTGAGAGCTATCTTGGGTTTGAAGTAGAGGCAACGCAGTCGAGCAGTTACCTCTTAATCTTGGTACTTTGCTTCATTTCTTTAGGAACTGCATTGGATGATATTTAATATTGCAGTGAGAGAAATATGGAGCTACTTCCCTGGCCCATCTTTGCACTGTGTTTGTATCTGTGATGGACCCATTGAATGTAATCACAGCTTATATTCCAATCACGAAGCAGACACGTAATATAAACAAATTTCCAAGGGTAGCCAAAATTGAGGGTTCTCCCCACCCCTTCTTGATTGACCATTGTTACATACCCCGTAACTGGGTCACTTATCAGCAAAGATAGAGAGGTCCGTCGAAGTCTGATGGTACTATTTTTAACAGTATTTATTGATAAAAAAAATACACAAAATAATGTCAATGCAAACATGCAGATAATATACGTCGTCAATACTAAATCTAAAAGCGCGGGTATAATAATAATCAATAAGAAATAGCTCTATTGTTGTCTAGGGGATAATGTATTGTCCGATGGAAATATAAAAGTCACTCAGTTCATTCAAGCTGCAGCTCTTGGGTTGGAGAGAAAGACGGGTTTAAAACTTGCCCATTCCTTTTATGATGTCAATCCTTCGAGAGTCGTTGGGAGTTGTTTCCCCGTTGTTAGCTAAAAACCTTTCTTGGCCGTGGAAAAGGGCCCACCGATTCCAGGGCAAATAGAACCGAACGCACGTGGCCTTTCCCCTGGTTTCTTGCTATTACGGGATCGCTGGCATTTCTTCTGGTGCGTCTGAGGGGCTGTTCCCACAGACCCTCTTTTTATCCTGACTCACAGGGTCTCAGATGTCAATCAGGTTGGGATGAGGCAATCCCGCCACCAACCTCCCCCTCGTTTCATTGCCTGGGGCGTCGATGCATCGTACAGGATGCAATACACAAGTCCGTCTCCAAGAGACAATAGCCGGCATCAATGGGTCCGCCTCTCGGAGGCCAAGATACATTCCAACGACTTGTGGATTCTGCATGTCTTTCTCTCATTTCCTGGGTCTCCTGAATGGACTCAATAGTGATCTTGCGATTCTCACAAAGGAGGGGGCTACCCCGCACCCTTCGGCCCCGCAGAGCTGTGGTACATTCATAACACCATGTAAAAAGCTATTCAGCTATGGCAAGATTTTGATTTGAAGTTGTGCTCTGCATTTTTCTTGGATTTATCACGTGGTGGAGGTCATGCCTCTTGTACCTTTCTAATTTGAGGAGATTTTCTCTTTGGCCACTAAGAGGAAGCAGTTGAAGGAAGTATTGCAGTGTCTTATGAAAAAAGCAAGAAATCCCTTCTATAATTACTCTTGTTCTCTTAACCTGGAGCGTCTAATGATTAAGTACCAGTTATTCTACTTACCAAGAGAGTTCTCCGCCATGATCTTGACTGTAGTTTACATACTGCCACTCGATGTATTGAGTGCCATGATTAACATACAAGAAATGGCCTATCCTGATGCCTTTCACATTCTTGCTGAGGACTTCAGTCAGGCCAACTTGAAGAAATCTTTGCCCAACTACCAACAGTGCATCACGTTCAACACCAAAGGATTCAACACACTTGACCACTGCTGCATTATCATCAAGAATGCATACCATTCTATCCCTCAACCACATTTCGGGAAATCTGATCAGCTGGCTGTCCTTTTCCTACCTGTATGTAGGCCAATGCACCAGAGGTAAGGATAACAAGGAGCTGGTCACAGAAGAAAGAGAGGTGGCTGTGGATGGCTTCGAGTCAGTTTTCCTGGGCCATTTTCAAGGATGTAACAGAGGACCTGAACAAACCTGCAACGGTTGTCATGGAGTTTTTAAAGACACTTATGGTTGACTGTGTCCCCACAAAATCATTCAGTCTTCCTCAACCAGAAGCCCTGGTTGAACCAAGTCCTCATCATCTACTGAGGACCAGATTGGTGGTAGTCATGACTGGTGAACTAGAAAGTACAGGAAGTCTAGGTATAACCCCTAGAAAGTAGTAGCTCCAGACCAAACTTGAATCACTGAAGGACGTTTCAATAAGCTATGGCAGGGTTTGAATGCTATCATCTTACAAAGCAAATCCAAACAACATAAATGACAGCAAGGTTTCATTCCCAAGCAACAAAAATGACAGCAAGGTTTTTGTGACTGATAGAACATGGAGGTATCTTCATGAATCCCTGCAGCCCCCGAGGAACCTGTGATTTCAGCCTCTGAGAGCATCCTTCAGGATGGTGAATCCAAAAGAATGCATCTGGCCCAGATGACGTACTGGCTGAATACTGAAGACCTATGCTGATGTACCTAAGGACATCTTTAACCTCTCACAGAGTGAGGTACACACCTGCTTCAAGCAGGTATCAATCATGCAGGTGCCCAAGCAGAATGAATGACTGCTGTCCTGTAGCACTTAGATTGACTGTGATGTTGTGCTTTGAGAGTTTGGTCATGAAGCATGTCAACTCCTGCCTGGACCTGAGGAGTGACCTGGACCCCCTCCAATTTGCCTACTGTTAAAACAGATCAACAGCACATGCCATTTCATTGGCTCTTCACTCAGCTCTAGAACATCTGGACAAATGAGTATATCAGGATGCTCTTCATTGACTACAGTTCAGCATTCAACACTATCCACCCCTTGAAGCTAACATATAAGTGCCATCACAAAGAAGGCATAATAGCGCCTCTACTTCTGAGAGGAGTTTATGTAGATTTGGCATGTCATTTAAAACTTTTTTCCCCAAATTTTTATAGATGCACAATGGAGAGTTTCCTGACTACTGGTTGCAACACAGCCGTGTATGGAAACACCAGTGCCCAGGAATGGAAAAGTCTACAGAAAGTGGTGGATACAGCCCAGTCCATCATAGGCAAAGCCCTCCCCACCACTGAGCCCATTTACAAGGAAGTAGCTTCCATCATCAGAGACCCCCACCATCCAGGCATGCACTCTTCTTGCTACTCCCATCAAACAGAAAGTATTAGGTCCCACACCACCAGGTTCAGGAACATTTTTTACCCGTCAACAATCTGGCTCCTGAACTAGAGGGATAACTTCACTTATCTGAACTCAAAACTACAATCTACAAACTCACTTTCAATGAAACTGCAACTCATGTTCTCAGTAAATTTTTTTTGTCTATTTTATCTTCTTTTGCAGATTGGTTGTCAGTCTGTATAGTTTTCATAAAATCTATTGTATTTCTTTATTTTCCTGCAAATAGCTACAAGAAAATGAATTTCAAGGTAGCTTATGGTGACACATATATATTTTGATAATAAAATTACTTTGACTTTCTAAGTTGGATTTGTCTCTCGAAGATTGTTACAATTATTCCAGAGTTCTTGGTATATCCTCTTGTTCTGTGATGTAGTTGCTGGAGGATATAAATCTTTTATCTGAAGATCCTTTCAAACAAACTTCTTTTTTTAAACTTTTTTTTATTGCGTTTTCAAGTAATTATAGAAATAAAAGTATATGAAAAAAATATATATATTACCCATCCCCCCTCCCCTTAACCCCACCCCCCTAACATCCCTATAGAAAAAAAAAGAAGAAAGAAAAGAAAAGAAAAAGAAAGAGTGCCTGGATATTGGAAAATCCCCACATGCTCCATGGAGTTCGTAATAACTTTAGTATATATATTTATTTCTTTCCCCAAATAACCAATTATTTCATCTTCGGAGCACCTATATATTTAATCCTGTCTTTTGTAAATAAGGGCGCCAAATTTTGAAAAATGTTTCATATTTATCTCTTAAATTATAAGTAATTTTTTCAAGTGGAATACAGCCATAAATTTCTTTCTTCCAACGATCTATACTTAAGTATGTATCCGATTTCCAAGTAACTGCAATAGCCTTTTTGGCTACTGCCAGTGCAATTTTTATAAATTCTTTCTGATATTTATTCAATTTGGGTTTCGGTTTTATCCCTTCAATATCGCCTAGTAAAAATAATATTGGATTATGTGGAAGTTGTGTTCCAATAATTTGTTCCAATAAAACTCTTAAATTTGTCCAAAAAGGTTGAATTTTAGAACAAGACCAAGCAGAATGTAAAAAAGTACCAATTTCTTGGTTACATCGGAAACACTGATCAGATAAATTTGGGTTTAATTTATTTATTTTTTGTGGTGTAATATATAATTGATGTAAAAAATTATATTGCACTAATCTTAACTGGACATTTATTGTATTTGTCATACTATCAAGACATAGTCTTGACCAATTTGTTTCTTCAGTTTTAATATTCAAGTCACTTTCCCATTTTTGTCTTGACTTATGGACTCCTTGTTTAATTGCCTGTTTTTGAATCAGGTTATACATACAAGAGATAAATTTTTTAATCTTTCCTTTTTGAATTAAAGTTTCTATTTCATTAGATTTCGGCAATAATATTGTTTGACCTAATTTTTCTCTTAAATAAGCCCTTAGTTGGAAGTAACAAAAAAGAGTGTTTGATACTTTATATTTATTCTTTAATTGATCAAATGACATTAATATACCTCCTTCAAAACAATCTCCTATATATCTAATCCCTTTTTGAAACCAATTATATAAAAGTTGATTATCCATTGTAAAAGGAATAAGTCTATTTTGAATTAAAGATCTCTTTGCTAATAAGGATTTCTTTGTCTCATCGTCAACATTTATCTTATTCCATAAGTCAATCAAATGTTTTAATATAGGAGATTCTTTCTTTTCCCGTATCCATTTAGATTCCCATTTATATATAAAATCTTCTGGTGTATTTTCTCCTATTTTATCTAGTTCTATTCTAATCCATGCTGGTCTATCTTTCTCAAAAAAAGATGCAATAAATCTAAGTTGATTTGCTTTATAATAATTCTTAAAATTTGGAAGTTGTAACCCTCCTAGATCAAATTTCCATGTCAATTTTTCCAACAATATTCTTGACATCTTACCTTTCCAAAGAAACTTCCTCACATATTTATTTAACTCTTGAAAAAACTTCTGGGGTAGTTGTATTGGTAGTGATTGAAATAAGTATTGTAGCCTAGGGAATATATTCATTTTTATGGTATTTACTCTACCTACTAATGTTATTGGTAATACCATCCATTTATCAAGATCTTCTTGAATTTTTTTCAATAGTGGTAAGTAATTTAATTTATATAAGTTCTTTATGTCATTATCAACTCTTATACCTAAATATTTTATACCATTTGCCGGCCATCTAAATTGAGTTATTAATCGACATTGACTATAATCTCCTTTAGTAAGAGGTAAAATTTCACTTTTATCCCAATTTATTTTATAACCTGATATTTTCCCATATTCTTCTAATCTATAGGATAATTTACGCAACGAGTGCAATGGGTTTGTTAAATAAAGCAGAACATCATCAGCAAATAAGTTAATCTTGTATTCTTCCTGATTAACTCTGAAACCCTTAATGTCTGGGTCCATTCTAATTAATTCAGCTAATGGCTCTATCGCCAACACGAATAAAGCAGGTGATAATGGACAACCTTGCCTAGTTGACTTTGTTAACTGAAATGGTGTTGAAATTTGACCATTTGTCACTACTTTAGCTTTGGGATTAGTATTTAAGGTTTTAATCCATTTTATAAAAGATACTCCTAATCCATATTTTTCCAATACCTTAAATAAAAAATCCCATTCCAATCTATCAAATGCTTTTTCTGCATCTAAAGCAACTGCCACTCTCATTTCCTCCCTCTTTTGCGCTAAATGAATTATACTAAATAACCGAGTTACATTATCTGCCGATTGTCTATTTTTAATAAATCCTGTTTGATCCATATGTACTAATTTTGGTAAGCATTTAGATAATCTGTTAGATAAGATTTTTGCTATTATTTTATAATCGGTGTTTAATAAAGAAGTAGGTCTGTATGATGCTGGCTTTAAAAGATCTCTATCTTTTTTTGGCAATACTATTAAAATAGCTGTAGAAAAAGATACTGGAAGTTTATGCGTTCTTTCCGCTTGATGTATTAACTCCATAAAAGGAGGAATTAATAAATCTTTAAACTTTTTATAGAATTCAGGCGGAAAACCATCTTCTCCTGGAGATTTATTACTTTGAAGTGATCCTAGGGCTTCTTCGACCTCTTTCAATGTAAAAGGCATATCTAATCCCTTCTGTTCTTCCGTATTTAATTTTGGAAGAGTTATTTGTGATAAAAACCTTTCTATCTTGACATTATCATTTTGTGATTCTGATTTATATAACTCAGAATAAAAATTCTTAAAAGCTTCATTAATTTCTAAAGGTTTATAAGTAATTTTATTTACTCTTGTTCGAATTGCATTTATTGTTTTAGAAGACTGGTCTGTTTTTAACTGCCATGCAAGGACCTTATGTGATCTTTCACCTAGTTCATAATATCTCTGTTTAGTTCTCATAATTGCTTTTTCTGTTCGATATGTCTGGAGTGTATTATATTGTAACTTATTAATAAGTTGTCTTTGTTTTTCTTCTGTCATATTTCTTTGAGATTCTTTTTCTAATTTTGTAATCTCTTTTGCCAATTGATCTATTTCTGTCATATATTCCTTCTTAATTTTAGAAGTATAACTTATTATCTGACCTCTCAAATATGCCTTCATTGCTTCCCACAATATAAATTTATCATCAACTGAATGTGAATTTGTATCTAAAAAGAACTGAATCTGCTTTTTCATAAAATCACAAAAATCTTGATGTTTTAGTAATATTGAATTAAATCTCCATCTATAAATTGATTCCTCTTTATCTATCATTATCATTGTCATTATTAAAGGAGAATGATCTGACAATATTCTTGCTTTATATTCCACATTTTGATAATAGGAAAAAAATCTATCCTTGAATATGTTTTATGTCTATTTGAATAAAATGAATAATCTCTTTCTTTTGGATTAATTCTTCTCCATATATCAATCAAATTTAAGTCTTTCATCAATGTTAATTTTACTACTTTTGATTTTGTGACAACCTTTGTTGATCTATGTAAAACTGGATCTAGACAAAAGTTAAAATCTCCACCTGTTAATATTTTATCATGTGCGTTAGCCAAATTCAAAAAGACCTCCTGTATAAATTTTACATCATTTTCATTTGGTGCATAGTTCTGAAAAAATTTGACAATGTATAATTAGATATCTCCCCGCCAAATCAATTAATACGTTTTGTATTTTAATTGGTAAATTTTTATTAACCAAAATTGCAACTCCTCTCGCCTTTGAGTTAAATGAAGCTGCAATAACATTTCCAACCCAGTCTCTTTTTAATTTCTGATGTTCTATGTCTGTTAAATGTGTTTCTTGTAAAAAAGCTATATCTGTTTTCATTTTTTTAATGTGTGTTAAAATTCTTTTTCTTTTTACCGGTCCATTAAGCCCATTAACATTAAAACTTTAAAAATTCAGTAAATTAGTCATTATTTTTAATTATGTTACTCCAATCTATAATAATACCTAATCTTTTAACTTTCGTGGTATCTTGGGAAATCTTTTTAAAAGTCTCCATGTTGCTATGTGTGTCCCCACCAATCATCCAGGCAGAAAGATAGAAGAAAAATAGAGTATAAAGAAAAAAACAAAATACCCCCCTACTAATGTTGTGAAAAAAAAAGAACACAACATTACCCCCCTCTGTTGTACGGGTCATGGCGATCGCCATGATTACACAAGTGAATCCCGCAGTAACCGATCCAAAGCTCCCCAGCCCCCCCGCAACATAAAAAAGTATATATATAAGAAGAAAAAAAATACTATTCTCAATTAGTGTTTCTAAAATTTTGCTTTTCTCCCCTGTATCATCCTTAAATGTCCATCACTTCCGTTCGCTGTCTCTATCTTCATCTTTAATCCATTACGTTTGGAAGTCTCTATGTGTAATTAGCGAATAAATGGAAGTTTTTATGCGAACACCTCCGCTTCTCGATAATCGGTAAAAAATCTTCTTTTTCCCTCCTCCAAAAAAATTATCAGTGTTGCTGGGTGACGCATTATAAATTTATAACCCTTTTCCCATAAGACTTTTTTCGCTGGGTTAAATTCCTTCTTTCTCTTCAAAAGGTTATAATTTATATCAGGATAAAAAAGAACTGCTTTCCCTGCTATCATCAATGGCCCGTTTCTTTTTTTGGCACCTTGGGCAGCCGCCTTCAGGATCTTTTCTTTATCTTGGTATTTTAAGCATTTTATCAAAATTGATCGTGGATTTTGATCAGCTTGAGGGCTTAACCTTAAGGCTCTATGAGCCCTTTCAATCTCAATTAGAGTTTCTCCTTCCATTTCCAATTTTTCAGGGATCCATTTTTGAAAAAAATTTATTGGATCTTCTCCTTCTATATCTTCTTTAAGTCCAACAATTTTAATATTGTTTCGTCTACTAAAATTTTCAAGCTTATCAATTTTTTCCATAAATTGTTTTCTTTCTGATGTCCAGGCAGTATTATCATCTTCTATTTTGTTCATTCTTTCAACCATGTCTTCCATAGTAGTTTCCAAATCTATAATTCTCTTTTCCATTTTTTCCTGTCTTTTTGTCATTTTATCAAATATAATCTCCATATTTATCATTTTTTAAAATTACTTTTAATGCGCCTAATTTGCGCATTATTTGCCTCAAAGTCTTTTCTATATTTCCAGAAGAACTTTTATCTCCATCTTTGTCTGATTTTTCCAGAGAATCTGACTCTCCCTCAGATTCACTTTCACTTTCGGTTTCAGTCGTAACTGGGATTTGTAGTTCTGGTTGCTCTCGTTTGCGCATGCTCCTTCCTTCACGTTTGCGCAGTTCTCGTTGGTCTTTTCCTTTTGGAATGGTCGATGTTGCCGCAGTTTCCTGTTCTGTATCGCCGGTGGTATAATGTACCTGAGTCCACGGTTCTTTGGCAGAAGTGGGCCTTGATTCTGTTCCAACTTGCGTTGTCTTCACGGTAATAGTTTTCTTCATCTTCTGTTTGTGAGGCATAACTTGAAACAATCCGGAGTAGTTTATAAGTAACTTTTAGAAAGTATTGACTAACTTTTCTTCACTTAAACATTAATTTATTGATTTTTTACGGGAGAGCTGGGTTCCAGCGTCTCGATCCTACGTCATCACGTGACGTCCCCCCTCAAACAAACTTCTTGTACATTTTCATGGATATCATTCACTCTGGACAGCTTGTTGATGTTTCAGTTGACACATGGCCTTTTCATTTGAATAGTAGCCAGCAAAACTGGACCTTCTAGTGCTCTGTGGAATGGAGCTCTGAGAGTTGTTTGAAGTGGTCTTTTTCATGGATGTTAACCACCTCTCTATTCTTTATAATCTTTCCTATGTGTTAGGTTCTTAGCAGTAAGGACCCCTGGTAATTTGGGCTGTAGATAACCTTGATTGTGTGAGTTGCTAGGTCCCTTGCACTCTTGCCATCCATCATTATTTGCTCAGTGTTTGGTTGGAACTTGGACTTCATATACTTAAGGATTTGTGGAGTTGCCAATTGAAGAATCTTTCATGATCTGTTGTTAGGTTGATTGATAATTATTTAGTGATTAATTAGTTATTGTAAAGTGGAATTCATTGTATTCTTCAAGGGAGAGCAGCTGGTAAGTTAAGTTTGCAATTTTCTTTCCTTTGTACATCTCAGCATGTGTAGGATAAAAGCTATCATAGTGAAAGATTTTAGGTATGTTTTTAAAAAATGAAACTGCAAAGTAACAATGTTTTAAAGAAAAGTATATTGTAGTAATCTTTAATATTTTTTCTTGTAATTTACAATTCCTTTATAAATAGTACAGACAAAAATCACATGGATTACTGTATTATGCTGAATTTATATTGAACTTTGGAGAGTTCTGAATTTGCTAATCTCTTATATAATGCAACTACTTTTTATGTCCATTGTCTGGGTAGAGAAAAAGAAATAAACTGGGTTTTCTAATTTCAAAATGTATCTGTGGGCATGTCTGACATAACCACTGATTTTTGTTTTTGCTACTTGGTGCCTTGGGTGTTTTCGTGCAATAGGAGAATAAAAACTTTAAAGGTCACAAAAGGTAACAGTATCTCCAGTGACGTACTCCAGCAATTGCTTCAGCTTTTTAGAAATAACACTTTCAAAAGACAAGTTGCTGATGTATGTTGTCTGGAAATTGAATGTGAATTCTTTGCAAACTTCGCCTTTTCAAATAACAGTAACGTTTCCAGGAAAATGTTTTGCAAAAGATGAATTTTTGATTTACTGTGGAACTCCAAAAATCCTGTGTCAAATGGTCGAGCATCTGGCATTACTCCAGACTATGAGCTTGGTGACAGTATACAGGTATTATGTGTAGCTGGTGCTGGTGGTCTAAATTGTGGTGGGGCTGGGACTGCTATACCTTATGTGTGGCTGGAGTTCAGACACCAGGAGTCAGCAACGTGAGTAGGTCTGCATCCAGAGCTGGGATCTTGAGAGTTTATATATATATCATTCCTTGTAAGCTCACTGGGTTGACTTCAACTTATTGTAGTAGTGGCATTTCACACTATTAGTTTTCATTTCATGTTCTATTAGCATCTCAACTACCTTGCTACATAGATCAAAAAAATTCCAGCAGTGAAACGTTTTTTGAGGGGGTGACGAAGGTGATTGAGGATAGGGCAGTGGATGTTGTCTACATGGACTTCATTAGGCTTTTGACAGAATGCTCATGTTAGGCAGATCCTGGGATCCACAGTGACTACGTAGCAAGTCCTGAAGGTCGAGCATCTGGCAATTCTCCATACTCCAGACTATGACAATAGCAGGTAGTATGTGTAGCTGCCGCTGGTGGTCCAAAGTGTGGCGGGGCTGAGACTGCTCTACCTTCTGTGTGGCTGGAGTTCAGACACCAGGAGTCAGCAATGTGGGTAGGTCTGCAGCCAGAGTTTGGGACTCGAGTGGTTATGTATATTCCATTCCTTTTAAACTCCCTTACTTCACTGGTTGACTGGAAAATTTATTGTACTATTGTGTAACGTGTGAAAATAAAAGGGATAAAGGTGTGTTTGGTATTAGTAAAGTCTGGAAAATCTGATTGTCCAGCACTACTAAAGTCTCAAGGGTACTCTGGAAATCAAAACTCTATTACATTACCTTTGTGTTAATATATTTGCACAGATTTGTAGGTCATATCACTTGTTTTTTATGGCTATACCATGATGTGGACATTAATTTGTTTTTCAAAGTATTTTCTTTATTCCTCCTACTTTAGTTTCTGATTCAGCAACTGAGAGAGATCTCCAGAAAACACTCCAACAGATGGAACCTCTAATTTCTCTTTTAGAAGATCTGACAAAAATGGGAGGGGCAATGCGATCCATCCTGACAAGAGTTCTGGGTAATCACCAGATATACAAAGACATCAGCTCTGGTGACATTTGTAAGTCTGGTTTTTAAAATTGTTTTAAAATTATTAGCATGTTAATTTACTGAAAGATTTTTATAACTATTTGTAGTTATAATTTAAAAATCTCAAATGTGTATTGATATAGACTGTTGAAATTGTATTATGTTACTAATGAGCATGTCTCGTGCTAAAGTTGTTAAAAGTTGTTAGAAAGCTTTGAAACATACAGTATGTAAATAATTTGTGGGGCTGTTCTGGCTATGCAGGGATTTTTATCAAATTATCTATTTGGTGTGAGCTCATTGATGGGTCCCATTAATTAAAGAAGAATGCTGATTGGCTGAGTTTTAGTCAAGTAATTGAGTTATTGAAAATATACTGTCATTTAGAAAGTAAAATCCAAACCTTGGAAAAATTAAAGAATTTACCAAAAGTGTTCAAATAGAGGCCTATCATATTCATACATACATTTCACACTGTTGTAGTTTTTTCAGCTTCTACTACCATCTTATCTTCCTTACTACATAGCTCAAAAAAGTCTAGCTCTGAAAAGTTTTTAGAGATGGCAACGAAGGTGATTGAGATAAGGCAGTGGATGTTGTCTACATTGACTTCATTAGGCCTTTGACAACTTGCTCATGTTAGGCATATGCAGAATATAACGATCCTGGGATCCATGGTGACTGTATAGTTTAGATTCAGAACTGTCTTGCCTATAGACAGGAAAGGGTAGTGGTGGGAGAGTGCTTTTCTGGCTGAAGATCTGTGATAAGTGGTGTAGTGCTGGGATCTCATTGAGTTGAAAATGTAGATGACTGGATTAGTAAGTTTAAAGATAACACAAAGATTGGTGCAGTTGTGTATGGCATAGAGGGTTATCAAACAATACAGCACAATATAGATCAGCTATAGATAGGGGTGGAGAAATGGCAGGTAGAGTTAATCTGAGCAGATGTGAGGTGATGCAGATTGGGAGGTATAATGAAAGGGGAAATGACAGGATCTTTAACAGCATTGATCTATAGGAGGACCTTGGGGTCCAACAGCTCTCTGAAAGTAGTCATGCAAGCTGATAGGATGGAAAAGAAAATGTATGGCATCCTTGCCTTTTTTGACCAGGGAGCTTAGTGTAAGAGTAAGGAAGTCGCGCTGCAGTTATATATAACATTGGTTAGGTCTCACTTGGAAGTATTGTGTACAATTTTGGTTGATCCGATTTCTAAATGGACATAGAACCCATGAACACTACCTCATTTTTATTATTTCTGTGTTTGCACTAATTTTAATTTAACTATTTAACATACATATATTTACATATATATACTTACTGTTAACGATTTACTTATTTTTTCTCTATATTATCGTATTGCATTGTACTGCTGCCACTAAGTTTAGCAAATTTCACAATATATACTAGCGATATTAAACCTGATTCTGAATCCTGTTAGGTTTATAAAATTTTGAAAGGCATAGATAGGGTAGACATTAAGAATCTTTTTCACAGGGTTGAAATGTCAAATATTAGAGGACATGCATTTAAGGTGAGAGGGGCAAAAATTTTTTTAACACTGAGTGTTAGGTTCCTGAATAGTCTTTCAGGGTTTGTAATGGAAGCAGATATGATAGTGACATTTAAGATACTTTTAGATAGACACATAAATATGCAGGGAATGGTTGAATATGAATCATGCAAAAGCAGAAGAGATTTAGTGTAATTTAGTATCATGCTCAACACATTATTTCTGAGTGATCTTCTACTGGGGCCATATGGGTGGAACTGAAAAATAAGAAAAGGGTGATCAGTTTGAGGTGTGTATAGAGATAATGTTTAAAAGACATTTGGACAGGTAAATGGATAGGATGGATAGGTGCCCACCGCAGGCAGTTAGGATTAGTTTGGGTAGACAATTTGTTGTCACGGATGGGTTGCATTGTAGTGCCTGTTTTCATGTTGTATAACTATGAGAACATTTTTATGAATATTAAATAAAAAGTTGAAAGTTGGTGGGGTATATTACAAGGAATGAAATATTCCCACTAAGTCAAGGTGAATAAGTTTTTATTTCATCTGTCTTCACAGAAGGTAGTTTTTCGTTGTATGGAAAGATGGGTTAGTAATGTAGGAAAAGATAAAGCAAGATTAAAGTTAAAAAACAAAATAATAACCATTCAGTCTGGATAGGATGCATCATTGATGAGGAAAGTGTACCTGAAGTTAACAGAAGTTCTGACCCCTTTTACCCCTCCAAGAATCTGTTAAGTTCAGGAACATCAGAAAAATACAAATGTTATATCACATTAATAAAATATGAAGTGGATAAACCTTGTTAACTACAAAATCAGGCAGTTCATGTTGTGAGAAACTATGAATTAATAAGACACAGAGGCACAGACTCGTTCAAGGCAACACAAATAATCCTTTGATACAGAGAAGATTGAAGCAGTTATGCTATTAATGTTACATAAATGGTATATGAAAATGTATTTAATAAATCAGCCAAAATACACAACAGAAATAAAAATAGAAGAAATGCTGTGATACATAATTGTCCAGGGGACATTGGATGATTTTTCACTGATATGGAGGAACAGGTCCACAGCAGATGCCATCCTACTGGCTCTTTACACAACCCTGGAACATCTGGACAGCAAAAATGCATACATCAGGATGCTCTTTCTCGATTACAGCTCAGCATTTGATACCATCATCCCCTGAAAACTAATCAATAGGCTCTAAGACCTTGGCCTCAATAATTCCTTGTGCAATTGGATCCTGGATTTCCTCATTTGTAGACCCCATCGGTTTGGTTTGGCAAAAACATCTTCATGATCACCATCAGCATAGGTCCACCACAGGGCTGTGTGCTTAGTCCCCTGCTTTACTCACTTTGCACCTATGACTATGGCTAAGCACAGTTCTAATGACATAATCAAGTTTGCTGATGAAGCCACTGTTGTGCGCTGTATCAAAGGTAGGGATGAATTAGCATACAGGAGGGAGATTGAAAATTTGGCTGAGTGGTGTCATAATAACAACTTCTCACTCAATGTCAGCAAGACCAAGAAACTGATTGTAGACTTAAGGAGAGGGAACCAAAGGTCCATGAGCCAGTCCTCATCAGAGGATCATAGGCGGAGAAGGTTAGCAACTTTAAATTCCTGGGTGTTACTAATTCAGAAAACCTGTCCTGGACCCAGCACGTGAATGCAATTGCAAAGAAAGCATGACGGTGCCTCTACTTTCTTAAGAGACTGTGGAGATTTGGCATGACATCAAAAGCTTTGACAAACTTCTACAGATGTGTAGTGGAGAGTGTATTGACTGACAGTATCATGGCTTGGTATGGAAACACCAATGTCTTTGAATGGAAAATCCTACAAAAGCTAGTGGATTTGGCCCAGAACATCATGGGTAAAGACCTCCTAATCTTTGAATGCATCTACATGAAATGCTGTCGTAGGAAGCAGCATCCATCATCAGTGATCCTCACGACCTAGGCTGTGCTTCTCTCTTGCAGCTGCCATCAGTTAGAAGGCACAAGAGTCTCAGGACTCACACCACCTGGTTCAACAACAGGTACTACTCCTCAACCATCAGGCTCATGAACAAAAGGGAATAATTATACCCACTTGCCCATCCATTGAGATGTTCCCACAACCAATGATCTCACTTTAAGGATGCTTTATCTTGTTATTTCATGTTCTCATGATTTATTTATCACTTATTTATACTTGTATTTGCACAGTTTGTTGTCTTCTGCATTCTACTTGATCTTTCATTGATCCTGTTATAGTTACTATTCTGCAGATTTGCTGCGTATGCCCACAGAAAAATGAATCTCGGGATTGTATGTGGTGACATATATATATCCTGATAACAAAATTTACTTTTAATAGAGGCACTTTGGGGAATGTACTTACAACTTTTTGATCTGGTGGAATAAGTTGATTAGGACATTTAAAAAAAAATTGGGAGCACTGAATCACTTAAGCTAAGGATTTGTAGAAAACTTTAACATAATTTCTGATTTAAGTTTCAGTTCTGGGCACCATACTTTAAAAAAAAAAGTCAAACTCAAATTTATTGTCATATGCACAAGCACATGTCTGCACAGATGCACTGGAAAGCCTACTTGCAACAGCATCACATTGTTTATAAGTCAAGTCAAGTCAACTTTTATTGTCATTTCGACCATAACTGCTGGTACAGTGCATAGTAAAAATGAGACAACGTTTTTCAGGACCATGGTATACATGACAGCAATTTGATGCTGAAGAGTGTTTGTTTCCTTCCCTTAAGGCACTGGAGAAAAGACATATGCAAAGAAAAATTATGACAAGTATCTTGCAGCATTAAAAGGTTCAGGACTAGTTTCATCAGAGGAACGGTCTGTGACATCTGTACTGGATCAAATGGCAGGAGCAAGTAATGTAACTATTTTGGGTAAGTAATGTTTGTGAGAGTGAAATAATGTGTTTTATCACAAGACTACAATTTGGTAGGGTTTTGACAAATATAAGTGCCTCCTTTAACTTCTGGAATCTATATTTATGTCCTTGTATTGCATGAAATGGTCTTACTCATGTGTAGATTTGGCTTTAAAAGAGAATGAGTCACCAAGGGTGAACTGTATGGCATATATCACAGCTAACTAGCTTCTAAGCTGTAAGCACTAAAATCTCATGTAATGCACTACAATCTTTCAAAAATCTTTTTAATACTTTGGACTTGAATGAATATGTTTAGCTATCGCCCTCAATATTGTTAAATACTCCCTTTTTTTGGCTGAAAAAGTCTGTCACTGTAATATAAAATTTTATAATAGAATAAATCTTGCATTTTACTGGGAAGAATGGATCACCTGTAGAGGTGAAAATCTTGTTTGTAAGTATAATTGTTCTATTTGTCCCAGATATTGTGTTCAGATTTTTATTTGGATCTTGAGTGTAAGGAAATTATATTCGGAAAATAATAAATGAAACACATCCATACTGACAGTTGGAAGTGAGTGAATTTGTCATACTTGAGAATGACAGTTTATTTTATTGTTGGCCTTACAACTGCATTGATTTAAATATAATTCTTGAGTCCCTCGAGCATTTGAAGCAAAATAATCGCTTTAAGCATGTGGTTATTGTGTTATCCATTGCTTGAAACGGTTGTGGAAGTAGGCTTACTGTAACTCTTTTTTAAAAAAAACCTGAATAACTGGTTTCTGTTCAATAGCTTAATTTGTTTAACCTGAATGATTGTACAGTGAAATCTTTATTTTCAGTGATCTTTGAAATACTGTTCATCATGAGGATCTCTGGTTTTCTGATAGCATCTATGCACAGTGGATGCACCTATACACCTCACTAATGTAAATATCTAATCAGCCAATCAATGGCAGTAACTCCATGTATAAAAACATGCAGATATGGTCAAGAGGTTCAGTTGTTCAGACCAAAAATCGAATGGGGAAGAAATGTGATCTAAGTGACTTTGACCCTGGAATGATTGTTGGTGCCAGACAGGGTGGTTTGAGTATTTTAGAAACTGTTGACCTCCTGAGATTTTCAGGCAGAACAGTCTCTAAAGTTTATGGAGAAGGGTGCAAAGAACAAAAAATATCCAGAGAGCAGCAGCTCTGTGAGTGAATATACCTTGTTAATGAGAGGAGAATGATTAGGTGGGTTCAAGCTGACAGAAAGGCAGCAGTAACTCAGATGACCACGTGTTACAACAGAGTTGTGCAGAAGAGCATATCTGAATGCACGTTGAACCTTGAAGTGGATGAGTTACACAAGCAGAAAATCGCACGGGGTTCCACTCCTGTATCTAATATAGTGGTCACTGAGTGTAGCAATATGACTACCGGTAATTAGACAAAATTCAGAAATCAACAATGGACCACATCCAAAACTGTTGATACTAGATTAAGCTTGTTTGGTACTGTTATAAAGCTGTCAGCCCAGTTTTGTGGGTCTGAAGCTCTGAATCTGCCATGAATTCACAGCTTTCAGATTCAGATGCAATAACTGCATGATTGGTCAATATATTGAAGTATTATATTTGTAATAGTCCAGTGTGGTTTTTAAAAAAAAACCTAAGCTGCTTGCATAGGCACCCAATATGTCCATACAGACATATTAAGCAAAACTGGTACTTGATGGTAAGTCATTTGACTATCAGATTTCTGTCCTGTGTTAAAGCCTTTATAGGACAACTAGACTGACTTCTGTTAGTATCCTATTTAATAGTATAATTATTTTAATACACTTAACTATTTCAGGTAATTCTCAGTCTCCTTCTGATCACTTGGGTATCCCCTCCCTCCCCTGGCTTCATTTGCCCATCTTCCCTTCCTATTGGATTCTGATGTTTGTATTTTTTTGTGTCACCTTCCAATCTTGTAATCTTCCTTCACCCTCCCTTCTTCCTACCTGGCACCATCTGCTCATTTTACCCTCTCCCTATCTATTCCTACCTTTTACCCACCACTTGCTGTGTCCCAGTGTCACCATTTACCTTCACCAAGTGACTCCATCAGTCTCCTCTTTGTTCAATCTGTCTCCGCCAGCCATTTTCTCAGTCTCTGTATTTTGTTCCAACATTCACCTGCCAGCCATTTTCTCAGCTCTCCCTCTCATGTCCTTCTTTTTTTCATGACATAACAGAATTAAGCCATTCAGCCCTTTGAAACTGCTCCACTAATCCATCATGGCTGAGTTATTAGCCCCCTCAACCCTATTCTCCTCCCTGTAACCTTTGATGCCCTTACTAATCAGTAACCTATCAACCTCTGCTTTAAATATACCCAATGACTTGGCCTCTACATCTGTCTATGGCAGTAAATTCCACAGATTTACCACCCTTTGGCTAAGAAAATTCCTTCTCATGGCTGTTCTTTAGGAACATCCCTCTATTGTGAGGCTGTGGCGTCTGGTCCTAGATTCCCCCACTTTAGGAAACATTCTCTCCACATTCACTCTACCTAGGTTTCAATGAGATTGACCCTCATTCTTCTAAACTCCAGTGAATACAGGCCCAGAGCCATCAAAAGTTTCCCATAAGTTAACCCTTTCATTCCCAGAATCATTCTTGTGAATCTCCTCTGGACCCTCTCCATCTGACCTTTATACTGACCATCTTGTTATCCATGCACTTTGTCTTCGTATAGTGTCTTGACCGGGATCATTGACTATCCCTTTGCCTCCATAGATGGGCCTGATTCACCGAGTTCCTCCAGTACATTGATTATAGCATCTGCAGTCTCTTGTGTCTCCACACTTTCCTGTTTTGCTGTCTTCAAGAGTGCTGAAGTTATGTTAAAGATTTTCATATCTTGTTTCATCAGCAATAAATCATATTTTCTACTGTATTTTTGTCTATAAAGGTGCTACAACAGGAGCAGGGCAGCTGGATTCTTCTGATGAGGTGGGTTTGAATATATAGTATAACAAAAAACAGATATGTGCAGACCTTAATCACTTTTCATTTGTATGACACATATTCAAGTTTAGGCAATAACAGTCTCAGCTTTTATTTAAAGATGATTATAAGAATCCTCTGTGAACTTAATTTGAGTTGTCCCAGTATTGTTTTTTTTGTCATTATGGAAGAGTACCGTAGATGTCGGATTATAAGCCGCTACTTTTTTCCCACATTTTGAACAGCTTTGAACACTGCGGCCTTTACTACGGTGCGGCTAATGCATGATTTTTTTTCATGCCGCCAAAAACATTTTGCCTCGTAACAGTAGACCAATAAAATTGATGAGTAGTTCACAGAGGTCCAATGAAATTGTACGATAAATCAAGCGCACTTTCACAATTAAATTATTGTAAATCAGTCATTTGTACTCACCCTCATCAACATGGAAAACACTCGAAGAAAAGCATTGTGCTGCCTTTATGGCAGTTATTTAGTTTATAATATTTTCGCTTAGTAATTCATTTGTTAGTAATTTCTAGTTAAAGTTAGAAGAGTTTTAACTATATTTGTTTTCTGTACTACATCGCGGGATGCTATGACGTCACACCCGGTTTCGCCACGTCTTGTGGGAAAAATGCCGGTTTGCGATAAACGGGAAGGAGGGGGCGAGCGCATTACGCGAGCGGCATTAGATCTGAGCGAACGCTGCTTTTAAGTTAAAGGCGATCAATAACTTTTCCTGGTAGGCTGCAGTATATATATTTTTTACCAGTCGTTAGGAGATATTGGAATGTTGTTCAGTAAAAAAGTATACGCAACGTAATTTGTGTTACCGATACGTATGTATATTTAAAAGTAGCCGCATTACAGGCACGGTTCGAAAAAAAGCATTTGCAATATGTATTTGTTTATGTTACCATATGGATTTAATTAAAAGTTAAAAAATCCTCACGTGTAATATCTTTCTGTGTAAATATCTCATATTACAACGTGGGACTCCTGCGGCCGAAAATCCGGTGCGGCCTAAAATCCGGTGCGGCCTGTACAAGTACAAAATTGATTTTCTTTCTAAAATTAGAGCCAGCGGCTTTTAATCAGGTGCGCTCTGTAGTGCGAAATCTACGGTAATTACTATAGCATAAATGATTACTAAACTGGTAATCTTCACAGGTAATTTAGATTAAAGATGCTTCAGCAAAGCCTTCTCAAAAGTAACTTTCGATATTTTGAACTTTCATCAGTTTTATTGCTTTCTGTGTGAGCTACAGTTTTATTCTAGTGGGCTTCCTTTGTTTCCTGATTGTCATGATAACTCATTAAGTAAAATTTACTTCACATTAATAAACAAAGTAAGAAATCATTGTTAATAGAACCCATAGAACATTACAGCACAGAAACGGGCCTTTTGGCCTTTCTTCAAACCATTTTTCTGCCTAGTCCCACTGACCTGCAGCTGGACTGTATCCCTCAATACACCTCTCATCCATGTACCTGTCCAAGTTTTTCTTAAATGTTAAAAGTGAGCCTGCATTTACCACTTTATCTGGCAGCTCATTTCACACTCCCACCACTCTGTGTGAAGAAGCCCCCCCCCCCCAATGTTCCCTTTAAACTTTTCCCCCTTCACCCTTAACCGATGTCCTCTGGTTTTTTTCTCCCCTATCCTCAGTGGAAAAAGCCTGCTTGCATTCATTCTATCTATACCCATCATAATTTTATATACCTCTATCAAATCTCCCCTCATTCTTCTACGCTCCAGGGAATAAAGTCCTAACCTATTCAACCTTTCTCTGTAGCTCAGTTTCTCAAGTCCCAGCAACATCCTTGTAAACCTTCTCTGCACTCTTTCAACCTTATTAATATCCTTCCTGTAATTAGGTGACCAAAACTATACACAATACTTCAAATTTGGCCTCACCAGTGCCTTATACAACCTCACCATAACATTCCAACTCTTATACTCAATACTTTAATTTATAAAGGTCAATGTACCAAAAGCTGTCTTTATGACCCTATCTACCTGTGATGCCACTTTTAGGGAATTTTGTATCTGTATTCTTAGATCCTTCTGTTCTACTGCACTCCTCAGTGCCCTACCATTTACCTTGTATGTTCTGCCTTGGTTTGTCCTTCCAAAGTGCAATACCTCACACTTGTCTGTATTAAACTCCATCTGCCATTTTTCAGCCCATTTTTCAAGCTGGTCCAAACCCCTCTGCAAGCTTTGAAAACCTTCCTCACTGTCCACTACACCTCCAATCTTTGTATTGTCAGCAAATTTGCTGATCCAATTTATCACATTATCATCCAGATCATTGCTATAATGACAAATAACAATGGACCCAGCACTGATCCCTGTGGCACACCACTAGTCACAGGCCTCCACTCAGAGAAGGAATCCTCCACTACCACTCTCTGACTTCTCCCATTGAGCCAACGTCTAATCCAGTTTACTACCTCTCCATGTATACCTAGCGACTGAATCTTCCTAACTAGCCTCCCATGCGGGACCTTGTCAGGGGCCTTACTGAAGTCCATGTAGACAACATCTACTGCCTTCCCTTCATCCTCTTTCTTGGTAACCTCCTCAAAAAACTCTAATAGATTTGTTAAACATGACCTACCCTGCACAAAGCCATGTTGACTCTCCCTAATAAGTCTCTGTCTATCCAAATACTTGTAGATCCTATCTCTTAGGACTCCTTCCAATAATTTGCCTACTACCGACGTCAAATTTACCGGCCTATAATTTCCTGGATTACTTTTAGAGCCTTTTTTAAACAACGGAACAACATGAGCTATCCTCCAATCTTTTGGCACCTCATCCGTAGATACCGACATTTTAAATATATCTGCCAGGGCACCTGCAATTTCAACACTAGTTTCCTTGGAGGTCCAAGGGAATACCCTGTCAGGTCCTGGGGATTTATCTATGCTGATTTGCCTCAAGGTAGCAAGCACCTCCTCCTCTTCAATCTGTATAGGTTCCATGACCTCACTACTTGTTTGCCTTATTTCCATTGATTCCATGCCAGTTTCCTTAGTAAATACCTCAAACTAGTGAATAATTATGTGATACTAAAATGCAGCAGATGCTGAATGTTTAACATAAAAAACGTCAAATGTCAGAGATGCTTGTTAGGGCAGGCAGGTAAGTGGAATGAATTTTCAGATAATTGTTCCACCTGTTTCAAAACAGCGACGATCATAGCTGCTCAAGAAGAGCAGGATGAGTTGCCTTAATGACTTTTACTGATTGGCACTCACATCTACTGTAATTAAATGCTTCGTGAGGTTGGTCATGGCTAGAATCGATTCCTGCTTAAGTAAGGACCTGGACCCGCTGCAGTTTGCCTATCATCACAATAGATCTACAGCAGATGCAATCTCACCGGCTGTCTCCTCTGCCATGGATCACCTGGACTATAGTAATACATAAATCAGGCTACAGCTTAGTGTTCAACACAGTCATTCCCACGATTTTAATCAAAAGCTCCAAAACCTGAGCCTCTGTACCTTTCTCTTCAACTGGATCCTTGACTTTCTCACTGGGAGACCAAAGTCTGTGTGGATTGGAAATAACATCTGCTTCTTGCTCAATATTAACACTGGTGAACCTCAAGTTTGTGTGCTTAGCCAACTGCTGTACTCTCTTTACACCCACGACTGTGTGGATTGGCACAGCTCAAACGCCGTATATAAATTTGCCAACAACACAACTGCTCTTGGCAGAATTTCGGATGGAGACGAAGAGGCATACCAGGAGCAAGACAAATTATCTGGTGTCGTAGCAAACACCTTGCACTCGATGTCAGACCAAGAAATTAATTGTGGACGTACCAGTCCTCATCAAGGAATTGGAAATGGAAAAGGTGAGATGTTTCAAGTTCCTGGGTGTCAACATCTCTGAGGATCTGTCCTGGGCCCAACATATCGATGCAGTTACAAGGAAGGCACAACAGCGGCTATATTCAGTTGAGGAAAAATTGGTTTGTTACCAAAGGTGCTTGCAAGTTTCTACTGAAGTATGTGGAGAGCATTCTAACTGATTGCATCACTATCTCGTATGGGGATAGAACTATGAAATACAATATCAGACAAAAGAAAATAGTTTTAATTTTAAAAAGTTGAAACTTTTTTGCATTCACTCTTGAGGTTTCACGGGTATATTAGTTATTTTACATTTCTGAATTTATCTTTCACCAGGTAAGCTGAAACAACTGTATTAGTAAAAAAGATTCAATTGTGAATCAAAGGTTAACTTTCTGAGTAATATGCTCTCGTTTTTTCAGGAGGAACAAGATGGCAGTCAAGGAGTTGGCAAACGGAAGAGGGTAAAACTCTGCAACAGCACCAAAGGTATTTTTGAAACAACTTATGCTGATGCTAAAAATAGTGATTCTGTGAAATTCATTTGAAGGAGCCACCCTGTTGTGGTCAAGCTTCCTATATTTAAGAATACATTAATTCCTTGCTGGGTTATATTTTCATACATTCAAATTAATTTGAAGTACCTTTCCAAAATGTCATTTTCATGTTTCAATTTTGCATAATAACAATATTTACATATGCAGCAAAGGGGTGGGAGAGAGGAGGTAAAATGTTGCAGCAGGTGGATTGGAATTCTGAGTTGAGATAATCAAATGAGCCAGGATCTCATTAAATGTCAGAGCAGATTTGAAGGCAGAGCGGCCTATTTTAGCCCCTTGTTTGTTCATGCACGCAATTATTTATGGTTCTCAAAGCAAATATACTGTATTCCTAGGTGTAGTGTAATTGTGTTCAGATTGGGGAAGGGAAAAATAGATTAAGGCATTTTCTGCTTGCAAGTACAAACCAAATAATTTTCATGTGTGGTCTTTCTCACTGGCACATCAGTGGTGATGTGCACTCATCCAGTTAAGCCAAATTGCAGCTTAAAGAACAACTTCTCTTTCTCTTGAGCTTCATTTCTAACATTGACCTCCAGCTTTTAGCAAAGTTTGAAGGAAGTTGTATCTAAAGCTGAAGAAAATCTGGAGAAAAGCAGTATGTACTGAAAATATATGGTGGTTTGAGCAAAATAATATGGGAAGGATCAGACAATTATTTTGGGTGCAAACTTTTATAAAAACTCTACCCATTATTCTATCATGTTTGTGCAGTCAAATATATCCAGAAGTTTATTGCTTTTACTATAGGTTGTTTTCAAATTTGTTTTAATTTTTATATCTGACTTGTTGACTTACTGTGCCTTTCATTTTTCTCATAGTTCTTTCCAACTCCTACTTTCTTAGCTTCGCCTTCAATCATTGCTTCTGCCAGTTAGCCTTGGCTTTATTTTATTTTAATGCAACTACTAAGTCTCATTTTGTGACTTATTCTTGTTTATGTTTGCTTCTTTACACTAGCTCTTTCACATCCGAAAAGTTAACTTATCTATTCAGTTTATAGAAATCAAAATGGCCGATATTGGAAAGCAGAAATGCTGTAAAACTCAACAATTCAGAAAGCATCTCTAGAAACAGAGAAGCAGTGAAAGTTTTGGATTTGTGATTTTTGTCAGAACTGGGAAGGAACAATGCAAGTTAGTTTTCTGAAGGAGAGAGGTGGGGAGGGAAGGATGTGTACAACAAAGGTAATGCTTGTAAGAGGACTAATTAAAATAACTTAATATGAGCAGTTAACAGCATTTTATATTTGTGTAATCTTAGTGAAAGGTTTTGGAGGCAAACTGGATATAAGCAGGATAAGAACATCTGAACTTACGATGCAAGCAGAAAATGAAAACTGCTTGTTTTCTTGTATTTTTTAATAATGGGGTGATTAATATTTAACAGCCTTTGAATACTTGTGAATATCACTGACATGCAGAAAGTGAAATTCCGTGCAACACACACAAAATGCTGGAGAAACTCAGCAGGTCAGATAGCATCTATGGGATGAATAGACAGATGTCGTTTCAGTCTGAGACCCTTCATCAGGACTGGAAAGCAAGGGGCAAGAAGCCAGAATTTGAGGTGGGGGAAGAAGTACTCACTAGAAGGTGACAGGTGAAGCCAGGTGGGTGGGGGATGAAGTAAGAAGGTGGGAGGTGATGGGTAGAAAAGGTAAAGTGCTGGAGAAGAAAGAATCTGATAAGAGAGGAGAGTGGACCATGGGGAAGAAGGGAAGGATTAGACACCCTGGGAGAGGTGACAGGCAGATGAGAAGAAGAGGTAAGAGGGGAGCCAGAGTGGGAAATTGAAGAAGAGGGAAGGTGGGGAGGAATAACCAGAAGTTGCAGAAATCAATGTTCATGCCATCAGGTTGGAGGCTACCTCGATGTAATACTCAATGTGATACTCTGTAACAGTTTTTATAACTGGCAAGTCTAGGAGTGGTATCACTTAATCAACTGTCAAAGTATTTCAGTAGGTAGGTAATGAAATAATTGGCCATCCTTACCCACTAGCTGTTTCCTTGGAATAGGTATATAACTTGTAGTTAAGAGAGTGATGCAGTAAATACCTGAGAGATGCAATTAAGACTAATCTTTACTCTTAATCTTAAATCAAGTTAAACCTGAATTTGACATGAGCTTGAAGATATTGGGCATTATCCAGCTAAATAAACAAATCCATTTTTTATATTCAATCAGATCCATCCATCATGGATATCTTAAAGCATAAATGCTTTCTAGAAGAAATATTATTTTGGACTGTCAAATATGAGTTTCCACAAAAAATGGTAACCTTTCTACTAAATATGTTGCCTGATCAGGACTACAAGGTATGTAGATTTCAATTTTTTAAAAAAATGATCAAGTTAAACCAAATGTTAACACGTTGACTCTTCTGATATCAAGCAGGACTACTTATGATAATGTTGTTGATATTATGAAGTAATCCAAATTCTGTCTAGAATTTCTAATCTTGCTTTACACGAGCAGGGAACTTCATTGTAATTCAGTGTGTGTGACAATAAATTAATCTGAATCAGTGCTCACAATGTTTTTTTCCTACTGGATAAACAAATGTCAATTGAGTGACTGCTTATTGGAACACCATTGTTCTGTCCATAGGGGAAACAGAGATATCGATATATTTTTCTGGACTGTTAAATGCGACTGCATGGTAAATAATTAATGTAACATTTGTTCGAATCCACACGAAACTTGAGGCTGTGATCTGTACTCTAAGTCTGGTGTAGTAACTTAATAATTGAATGCCCTCAGCCATTTTGGATAACATGGATAATTTAGTGATTGAATGTGGGTCCTGCCTTCAGCAAAGTTAGCAAATATGAACATATGAGTTTTAAGCCTGAAAAGTGTGTCCCTTTTGTGTATGATATTATGGTTAGACCCTGCAACCTTCTTCTTGTCTTAACCATGTAGACCCCACTGTAAAGAATTGCTGTTTAAATCCCATTGGCATTCAGAGTTAGTTTGGAAGATCATGTGAAGCAGAATTATTCTTCCTACACTAGTTAACAAGTCGTCATACTCATTTTTACTTTTTCTTTTGCAGATAGCTTTTACTAAAACATTTGTTCAGCATTACGCCTTCATTATGAAAACTCTGATTAAGAGTCATGATTCAGAAACCATGTCCAATAGGATTGTTCATATTAGCGTGCAGTTATTTAGCAATGAAGAATTGGCACGTCAAGTCACTGAAGAGTGCCAGCTACTAGAAATAATGGTCACTGTTTTACTTTACATGATGGAAAGTTGCCTCGTCAAAAGCGAGTTACAAGGTGAGCAGAAGTTCAATTTTATGACAGCCTAATAGTTTTGAAGGTGGTGTTTATCAGACTTGTAAACATGTATATGGAAATAAAAATACTGTTGGGGAAAAAACTGCCTGTCCTCAACTTAAATTGGGCCCAATGCTTTAAGTATTAAATTCTAGCAAATACTAGAACATTAACTTTCAGTATTTTTCAGGCTATTATTTTAAAATGAAACATTGTAGTTCTACTGCAATTCTGAATTTCAAAATCATTTTCATTTTGTAATATTTTCTTTCTTACTGTTGTAGATGAAGAGAACAATTTTCATGTTGTTGTAAACTGTGGTGAGCCACTCCTAAAGAACAACACCTATTGGCCTTTAGTTAGTGATTTTATTAATATCCTTTCACACCAAAGTGTAGCAAAACGTTTTTTGGAAGATCAGGGTCTTCTTCAGATGTGGATGAATTTTGTTTCTTTCTTTCAAGGTAAGTTTATTCCCAAGGATTAAAAAGTCATATTTATAGAGTCTGATGTATGCTCATTGACCTGCTTGCCCATTGCATTGTTGCAGATAGTTTTCTTCTTTAGGAGTCCTTAGGGACTTTCTTAGGAGTCTGCAGAGATTTGGCATGACATCTAAAACTAAATGTGTATTGGAGAGTGTATTGTCTGGATGCATTACTGCCTGGTATGGAAACACCAATGCTGTTTAACAGAAAATTCTACAAGTGATAGTGGATTTGGCCCAGTGCATCATTGTTAAAGCCCTCCCAATGATTGAGCACATCTACAGGAAACACTGTTGAGGGACAGAGATCCCCACCATCTAGGCCATGTTCTTTGCTTGCTGCTGCCATCAGTTAGAAAGTACAAGAACCTCAGCACTCACTTTATCAGGTTCTAAATCAGGCCTTGAACAAAAAGGGATAACTGCACTCACTTGCCCATCCACTGAGATGTTCCCACAACTAATGATCTCAATTTAAGGACTCTTTATTATGTTATGTTCTCATTATTCATTGATATTTATTTATATATGCATTTACACAGTTCATTGTCGTCTGCACACTGGTAGATCTTTCATTGATCCTGTTGTAGTTACTATTCTATAGATTTGCTGAGTATGCCCGGAGGAAAATGAATCTCAGGATTGTATATGGTGACAACCCCAAGATTCGTTTTCTTGCAGACATACTCAATAAATTCACAGAATAATAACCATAACAGAATCAATGAAAGACTGCACCAACCTAAGCGTTCAACCAGTGTGCAAAAGACAACAAACTGGGCAAATACAAAAAGAAAGAGATAATAATAAATAAATAAGCAATAAATATTGAAAATATGAGATGAAGAATCCTTGAAAGTGAATCCATTGGTTGTGAGAACATTTTGTTAATGGACAAGTGAAATTGAGTGAAGTTATTCCCTTTGGTTCAAGAGCCTGGTGGATGAGGGGTAATAATTTAATTTTTTAAAGTACATATTTAATTTTGTGCTTTAATAAATGAAAATACAAGTGGGAACTGTAGTATGCACTAGTAAGTTTGTAATTGCTTTGTAATGTGCTTGCTTTACCTGTTAGTGGAATTTGTTTGTTGAGTTCAGCAGTTGTAAGACTTTCAGATTTTGTTTCTTCCTCTCAAGCATTATGAACTCTGAATATGCTCTGAGCATGTCTAACAAGTTAGGCGCACAATTTTTTTTCTCCATTGTAGAATCAAGTTCCTGCTGACGTTCCATGTAACTTTTAACCTCCTGATTAGTACACCTCAAAGTGAGATTTTTATTTTGTAGGATAGTTAATGTTATTCAAATTAGACTGATACTCTGTAAGTTATTGAGGCATGTAAGCCTCCAAACCTCAATAAGATTGGGGCCCTCTTTGTGGAATAAGACAATAGTTGATATCAAATAGGAAGTTTTATGTTGAAACGAGGGATTGAATTGAGGCTATTTAATCTTTAAGTTATCAGAAAGAAGTATTTTGCTCTGCTGGTGAAAAAATGATGCGTTAAATCCCTCTGTTACAGGATTTTTTAAAACTGCAATTCCAGTGAAACTAGAAACCCCTTCCATTGCTGTAATGATCTAGAAAACACAATCTGAAATCAATAATTTGTCCGTGGCAGTAATGTGACCTTAATTAGAGATCTCCATGATGAGATTAAAGTTCATAAATTATCTTGTGTTCCTGTTTATTTATTTTTTAAGGCATGAATTTAAACAAACGAGAACTAAATGAGCATGTGGAATTTGAGTCACAAACATACTACGCTGCCTTTGCAGCAGAATTAGAAGCCTGTGCACAACCAATGTGGGGACTTCTAACCCATTGTAAAATTAAGGTGAGATATTTTGTGTGTTTTAAACATTTTTGAATAAAGTGTATGATGGTATAAAATATGAAGAATTAATTCTGCACTTTCATATTAATGAAAATATATTTGGTTATATACACCATCAGATTTGTAATTATTAGATTGAATGGATAAATCCTGCTGCTATGTTTTATGGTCTAATTATTGCTTTGTAATGCGTTTGATTACCTATGTTTGAGAAATTGTGATTGTGCCTATAATTGGTCTTATGAATGGTGAGTTACATAAAGTTGAGCTAAACTATCAGTAGAAACTGAAATACATATAAATTACCAAAGATAAACAAAAGATAAATATGTGAGGGCTCAATGCTTTCTCAGAGGTTAAAGTTAAGATAGCATGGTGGTGCAACAGGTCAAACTGCTCACTCAGCTCCTGAACCCATGGTTTAATCCTGACTTCTGTGCTGTGTGGAGTTTGAAGTTCTCCCTATGACTGCAAGGGCTTTCCCTGGGTGCCCCAGTTTCCTCCCAATCCCTAAAATAAGATGATCGGTGGGTTAATTGGTTAGTGAATGGATGGATGATTGGAGAATCAGTTAATGACCATGCAAAAGAAAAAGGATTATGAAGAAATGTTGGGAGTGAAAATAATGGGGTTCTTTTGACAGCTGGGTTAGATTTTTCTTTGTTATTTGAAAATGAATAATATAAGAAAGAAGAGCGACTGTTAGGTGGAAGTCTTGATGATATCTGAAGTATGTATTCAAGGGATGTTGCAGTAAACGATTATAATGCAAAACTAGGTGAATTCAGCTAAATCTTTCCATGGACTGAGTCAGTCCAAAGCAGCAATGTTGAATGCTTATGTCATCTCCACAATATAAAGAATGTTGCAAAGAAGGGAACAAGTAGATATAAGTTTAATTTTAAGTCAAGAAAGAAGGCATGAGAGGAATTATGCTTCTCTTCAGCTTGGAAAAATATATCTGAGGGAAAAAAATACAGAATAAAGCAAGACATTTAGCATTATGCAGAAAATAAGTTCGAAATGTTAATTATAGACTCACTTAAGGCAGGACAGAAATGCATTTATTCAGGGGCTGCTTCTGTGAATGGGCAATTATGTGGTACAGTATTCTTAAAACTGCCAAAAGGGAGCTTTTCTGGCATATCAAGGATGAGAATAGTTAAAATAAGTTTCTAGAAACAATGAATTTAACAAAGACATAAACAGTAAAAGCTGATATTCAAGAACAATACAATTAAATGAATTCCAGTACAGGTGTCCCCCGCTTTATGAATGTTCACTTTATGCCACTTCACTTTTACAAAAGACCTACTTTGGTAACCTGTTTTAGCATTACAAAGAGGATTTTTGCTTTTACAAAAATTTTTCCCATATAAATTAATGGTTCTTCGCTTTACGCCATTTCAGCATAAGAAGGGTTTCATAGGAGCTCTCTACCTTTGTAAAAAGGGGGGGGGGGGGGGAACACCTGTATTACCTTCATTTGAAGATGTAAGAGATTGAGGAATTTGAGCTCTCTTTGTATACCGAGTGATAAATGGACAAACATCTCTCAGTTACATAGGAATGTACTTGGGAGAACAACTGAAAATTAGAATATGCTGTGAATTAATGCAGGAATTGTAGAATGCACTGTGTTTCAAAGGAAATCAGAAAGAGAGAGGAACATTTAATTAGTATTTTGATATATTCTGTTTTCTTAGCCATCTAGTTAGGACAGTAGTAACCAAATACCTTAATGGTGATAGAAGAAAGGTTATTAATATTGTTTTAATAAATATTAATAACATTCAAAAATCTTGTATTTTGATTGTTTTTTTTTTTAACTTGTAGGAGATGGAAGAGTACACCAGAACAGTGGTCCGGTACTGCCTAGATGCATTGCAGGATTGGTTTGATGCCATCAATTTTGTTGATGAGGTAGTTATGAAATGGAATATCATGTTTCAAATTCCGTAGCAATAAATAATAACTTTGTTTGATTTCCTAATTACTAGCTAAACCTGCATAGTAACCTTTTACGAATCATGCTCTGGTACATCTAGATCCTTCTTCATCTCAGAAATCTGCAACTTAATGCCATTTAAATTATATATTTTTAAATTTTCCTGCCAGCAGTACAATTACACATTTTATTTGTCAGATCTTTGCTTACTCAGTTCATATATACCTTCATATTTTTATTGGCTATCCTAATTTCAGTCCACATCAACATGTTACATCCTACAGCACTTTCTGCCCTGCCATAATGTTTGATACTGCAACTACCAAATGTCCCCTAGAGTCCAAAGTATAGTTCTTTCACCAACTCTCCTTTATCTATACCGTATGTTTCTTGCAAGTGCTCTGATAAGTCAAACATGACATTCCTTTCACAAAGTAGTGTTGAAGTTTGCTCACTTACCTTGAATTTTTCAAATTGTTCTGCTATAATTGTATTGATAGCTTGTAACACATTCCTTATGACAGATATTATGCTTCTTCATGCACCCATGCTGATCTTGTCAATTTCATCAACTTTATCTTCAGCTTCCACCCCACCCTTAAATTCACTTCATCCATTCTGACACCTCCTTCCCCTTTATCAATCTGTCTGTGCACCACTCACTCACCCAAATTGTATATCTTTGGAATGTGAGAGGACAACAGAGCACCCAGAGAAAACGCACACTGTCATGGGGAGAACTTACAAACTCCTTACAGACAGTGGTAGGAATTGAAACGCGATCTTATAGCTGTCGACTTAAAGTGTTGCGCTAACCGTCAGAACCGTAGTAGGAATTTGAATTAAGATGGTCAGTCACCAGGAAATTCCACTTTTAGTGGCTGGAGAGGAGGTACTCAACAAAGTAGTCCTCCAAATTATGTCAGGTTTCACCAGTGTAAAGGAGGCCATGTGGGGAGCATTGGATACAAGAGATGACCCCCAACAGCTGAAGTGTTACCTCACCTGGAAGGACTGTTTGGGGCCCTGAATGGAGATCAGGGAGGAGGTAAATGGGCAGGTGTATGTGTCAGGAGGGAGATTAGAGAGAGGGCACAAATGGATAGGGGAATCATTGAGGAATGATTCCTGTGGAAAGCGGAGAGGAGGCAGGTGGGAAGTAAAGATGGATCCTGTTGAAAATAGCGTAAGTTGCAGGGAGTGATGTGTTGAATGCGAAGGTTAATGGGGTGGTAGGTGAAAACAAAAGAAACTCTATCCCTGTTAAGGCAGCAGGAAGATGGGATTAGCACGAATGGGAAGGAAGTGGAGAAGATGTGGGTGAGAGAAGTACCTATGTTGGAAGAAGGGAAATCCTGTTCTTTGAAGAAGGAGAACATCTCTAATGTCCTGGAAATAATAGCTCATCTTGGGAACAGATGCAGCAGAGACAAAGGAGCTGAGAGAAGGTGGGAAGAGTTACTGTCTTCATACAATGCTTTAGATGGTTGTATTCTTCAAATCTTCATATTTATTGTAACATTCAAGATGACTTGCCAATAACCTTTGTAATTTTTAACTTGTTGAAGTAGAGAAATTGTTTCATTTTCACTCCCGGCTTTTTCTGGCATCTCCAAGCCTGAATGTTGACATTAGTGACAAAAAAACACTGGTTTTTGTATACAAACACACACAACTGACACATTTAAAAACCGTTCTCTCTAAGTACAGGATGGTGTCCAACAGCCACATGATGTGCACGTAACTGATGCTAATTAGAAATTGTTAGGCAGCACTCTCCATCCCAATTTAAGCTGTATATTGTCCCAACTAAATGAAGGGTCTCCCGAATATATTCTCAATTAGGTTTTGTTCTTTAAGAGTTGTCCTAAATAAGCCGCTACCCTAAATGAATGTTGGTCCAATTAATCAATTCATTTATTTTTGATTGTTAACACATAAACTTGATGGTAATATGATATTGGAGCTTTAGACTGATGTCTTTTTCTCTGTTTTCTTAAATCTAGCCTGCTCCTAATCAGGTTACGTTTCACTTGCCTCTTCATCGTTACTATGCCATGTTTCTAAGCAAGGTAAAGTCATACTCAAACTGGTATTGTACTTCTTAGTTGTGTAAATGTTTTAAAAAATAAGAATATTTCATATGTTTTAAAATGTGATGGAAATCTCCTGTGATGTTAGTAAAATTTACAGGATTTTTTTTGTTTGCCTTGGTAATAATTTTTCCGAATTTACTTTCATTTAATTGAATGGCAGAGATCAACTTGAAGCTGCTTCATCTAAAATGATAGAGAGTCATTTATCCAAATTTGCACAAAGTAGTATAATGAGATATATGGCATATTATGGGACTCTAGCATAATATGGGAGTATAGTAATATGGTATAGTTCTATACTACCATCTGAAAGTGTAACTTTAAGAAAATAGTTGGGAAGTTGAGTGAGCAAAATTGGCAAGTGTGAAGATAGGTGTGAACATTTAAATAATAGAAATTTAGTAATAGATCTTCACCAAACTTCAGAGACCTGTATATGTTTGAATGTATTGGTTATGGGCAGAAAAAGATCAAGGCACTGGAATGCTTGCTTTTATATTTTGTACTTGGAAAGCAAGGATGTGTGCTGCAGCTGTTAAAAGTTGTGATTAGGTTATAACTGGAATACTGAGAACAGTCTGGGGCACTGCACAGTAACTAGATATATTAGGCAGGTTATCACTTACTTGTACCCTGTATCCTCCTGATTCTTGCTGTGTAGCCAGGATCATGGCAACTATATCTTGCTGGTTGTCTCCTAGTTGATTAGCATGGTCAAGGAAAATGCAGGGTCTTGCAGTGAGAATGGCTTCACATAATAAAGTATTTTGTTTTTTTTTATCCCATTTGTTTTCATGGGCTGGCTGTGTTTGTGCAATTTAACTTGATGTAGGTCTGGATCTGGGAAATAAGCAGAAATTTATAGGGAATTTGCTAGGACAATACAACTGTTGCGTCCTCTGTTTAGTTGAGATTTCAGGAGGGAAATAGATCAATTATGAATCTCCTGGCCAGCAAACACTAGTGGATCTCAGTAGAGGCTTGGAGAGCATGGAAAGCAATTCCATCAGATGAGTACCATAGTATCAGGTAATTAAGGGAATATTTATTCCCTTGAATATACAAACCCCATTTGCAGAAAAGTTGGGATATTTTCCAAAATGCAATAAAAACAAAAATCTATATGTTAATTCACGTGAACCTTTATTTAACTGACAAAAGTACAAAGAAAAGATTTTCAATAGTTTTACTGACCAACTTAATTGTATTTTGTAAATATACATAAATTTAGAATTTGATGGCTGCAACACACTCAACAAAAGTTGGGACAGAGGCATGTTTACCATTGTGTTACATCACCTTTCCTTTTAATACCACTTTTTAATCGTTTTGGAACTGAGGATACTAATTGTAGTAGATTTGCAATTGGAAATTTTGTCCATTCTTGCTTGATATAAGACTTCAGCTGCTCAACAGTCCATGGTCTCTGTTGTCTGATTCTCCTCTTCATGATGCGCCATACATTTTCAATAGGAGATAAATCTGGACTGGCAGCAGGCCAGTTAAGCACACGCACTCTGTGTCTACAAAGCCATGCTGTTGTAGCCCGTGCAGAATGTGGTCTGGCATTGTCCTGCTGAAATAAGCATGGACGTCCCGGGAAGAGACGTCATCTTGACGGCAACATATGTCTCTCTAAAATCCTAATAGACGCCTTCGAGTCAATGGTACCTTCACATACTTGCAACTCACCCATGCCGTGGGCACTGATGCACCCCCATACCATCACAGATGCTGGCTTTTGCACCTTTCGCTGATAACAATCAGGATGGTCATTTTCATCTTTGGCACGGAGAACTCGACGCCCGTTTTTTACGAAAACTAGCTGAAATGTGGACTCATCTGACCACAGCACACGGTTCCACAGTCTTTCGGTCCATCTGAGATGAGCTCGGGCCCAGAGAACTCGCCGGCATTTCTGCATAGAGTTGATGTATGGCTTCCTCCTTGCGTAATACAGTTTCAAGTTGCATTTCTGGATGCAGCGACGGACTGTGTTAAGTGACAATGGTTTTCCGAAGTACTCCCGAGCCCAGGTGGCTATAATTGTCACAGTAGCATGACGGTTTCTTAGGCAGTGCCGCCTGAGGGCTCGAAGATCACGCACATTCAACAGTGGTTTCCGACCTTGCCCTTTACGCACTGAGATGTCTCTGAATTCTCTGAATCTTTTCACAATATTATGTGCTATAGATGTTGAAAGACCTAAATTCTCTGCAATCTTGCATTGAGAAATGTTCCTTTTGAACTGACTAACAATTCTCTCACGAATTTTGACACAAAGGGGTGAGCCACGACCCATCCATGCTTGCAAAGACTGAGCCTTTGATGGACGCTACTTTTATACCCAGTCATGATACCTCACCTGCTACCAATTAGCCTGCTTAATGTGGAGTCTTCCAAACCGGTGTTACTTGAATATTCTGTGCACTTTTCAATCTTATTTTAACTCTGTCCCAACTTTTGTTGAGTGCGTTGCAGCCATCAAATTCTAAATTTGTGTATATTTACAAAATACAATTAAGTTGGTCAGTAAAACTATTGAAAATCTTTTCTTTGTACTTTTGTCAGTTAAAGAAAGGTTCACGTGAATTAACATTTCACAGATTTTTGTTTTTATTGCATTTTGGAAAATATCCCAACTTTTCTGGAAATGGGGTTTGTATTTGACTAGGGAAGATTTGACTGTGGTTTCAAGATCTAATAAATAATTGATAAGGCAAATGGATATTCTTCTACAGGTGCAGACATAAGCCAAAGGGATAAAACCTTAAGATTCAAGTTAGGCCATTTGGGGAGGTAGGTTGGAATTTTCTGTTGCAGTTGTACAAAACATTGGTTAGACTGCACTTGGAGTTTTGGTCGCCATAATGTGCGAAGATGTAATAGTAACGGAGCAAGTGCAAAAGAGAAACAGTAGGAATCAAGGGCTGCACTTGTAAGGATAGATTGGATAGGCAGGGTTTATTTTCTCTGGAACATTGGAGGCTGAGGGGTAACCCTATAGAGGTTAATAAAATTGAGGGGCATCGGTAAGATAGGTGTTCAGAATCTATTTCCCTGGGCAGTGGAGTATGGAATTAGAGACCACAGGTTTAAAATGAGAGGGGAGAAATCTAATGGTGACTTTAGGGATAAGTTTGTCACAGGCAGGGTCATGAATGTGTGGATTGAGTTGCCAGAGGTGGTGGTGGAGGCAGAGACAATTACAATGTCTGCAAGTAGTTTAGACTAGTACCTGGATAGGAAAGGTGTAGAAGGATATGGGCCTAATCTGGGCATGTAACGTTAGCATAGATAGACATCATAGTGGCATGTCTGAGGTGGGTAGAATGGATCTGTTTCTCTGCTGTACTTTTCTAGGATTCTGTGAAAGAGTATGATAAAATCAAAGCAAGTTAATGACATAGAAGATGATGACTCTTTTGTCCATGCTAGTTGATATGATGGCACCTGGTATGTCCATTACAGATTGTGTTTAATGAAATATGCATCCAAGTAGTTTTTAAATGTGATGAAGATCTCTTGCCTCTGTTACTCCTTCAGGGCAGGAGTTTAAGGTTTGAACGGTCACTGGGTATAAAACTTCTCATCTTTGTTCCAATCGCTTTAAAACTATGCCTCTGGTTTTTGACCCATGTGTTAAAGAAAGATAGGTCCATCTTGTTTATGTACAACCCTCATAATTTTATATATCTCAATGAAGTCTTCTCTCAGCTTCTGTTACAAAGAAAAGTAAACGGATCTCTTTCATACTACAAGTTTAATACAATCTCAGTTCTAATCAACAATCTCCAAAACCTGGGCCCCGTACCTCTCTCTGTAACTGAACCCTTGACTTCTCATCAGGAGACTGCAGTCAGTGTGGACTGGAAATGATATCTTCCTCCTTGCTGATAATCAACACCGGCACATCTCAAGGATGTGTGCTTAGCCCACTGCTCTACTCTCTCTACATCCACAACTCTGTGACCAAGCACAGCTCATGTGCCATCTATAATTTTGTTGATGACCCAATCAGTCCTCAGCACCTGATTGGAAAGCTGAAACTGTTGGGCCTGAACACCTTGCTCTGCAACTGGATCCTAGACTTCCTGACTGTGAGACCTCAGTCAGTCTGGATTGAGAGCAGCATCAACAACACCATCACACTGAGCATGGGCCTCCCTCCAGGACTGTGTGCTCAGTCCACTGCTGTTCACTCTGCTGACCCACGACTGTGCAGCAACACAGCTTGAACCACATCATCAAGTTTGTCGATGACACGACCGTGGTGGTGAATGAGTCAGCTTACAGAGAGGAGGTGAAGCGGCTAACAGACTGGTGCAGAGCCAACAACCTGTCTCTGAATGTGAACAAAACAAAAGAGATGGTTGTTGACTTCAGGAGAGCACTCCCCACTGAACATTGACGGCTCCTCTGTTGAGATCGTTAAGAGCACCAAATTTCTTGGTGTTCACCTGGCGGAGAATCTCACCTGGTCCCTCAACACCAGCTCCATAGCCAAGAAAGCCCAGCAGTGTCTCTACTTTCTGCGAAGGCTGAGAGAAGTCCATCTCCCACCCCCCAACCTTAGCACATTCTACAGAGGATGTATTGAGAGCATCCTGAGCAGCTGCATCACTGCCTGGTTTGGGAATTGCGCCGTCTCGAATCGCAAAACCCTGCAGCGGATAGTGAGGTCAGCTGAGAAGATCATCGGGGTCTCTCTTCCCGCTATTACAGACATTTACACCACATGCTGCACCCGCAAAGCTAACAGCATTGTGAAGGACCCCACCCACCCCTCACACAAACTCTTCTCCCTCCTGCCATCTGGCAAAAGGTACTGATGCATTTGGGCTCTCACGACCAGATTGTGCAACAGTTTCTTCCCTCAAGCCATCAGACTCCTCAATACTCAGAGTCTAGACTGACATTGTAATTTGTCCTCTACTGTGCCTATTGTCTTGTTTATTAATTATTGTACTGCCCTGCACTGTTTTGTGCACTTTATGTAGTCCTGTGCAGGCTTGTAGTCTAGTACATTTTGTATGTTGTTTTATGTAGTCTAGTGTAGCCTTGTGCTGTCTCACATAGTCTAGTGTAGTTTTGTGTTGTTTCATGTAGCACGAGGGTCCTAGAGGAACATTGTTTCATTTTTACTGTGTACTGTATCAGCAGTTTATGGTCGAAATAACGATAAACGCAACTTGAACTATTGTTGGCAGAATTTTAGATTGTGACGAGGTGTGATCAATCAGCAGATTGAATGGTGTCACAAAAACACTTTGCACTCAACATCAGTAAGACCAAGGAATTGATTGTGGACTTTAGGAAGGGGAAGTTTAGTGAGCACACGCCAGTCCTCATCGAGGGATCAGCAGTGGAAAGGGTGAGATATTTCAAGTTCCTTGGTGTCAACATCTCTGAAGATCTATCTTGGGCTCAACATATTGATGCAAGTATAAAGAAGGCATGACAGCAGCTGTATTTCAATAGGAGTTTGAGGAGATTTGTTATGTCACCAAAGACTCCAGCCAATTTCTACGATGTACTGTGGAGAGCATACTGACTGGTTGCATCACTGTCCGGTATGGAGGAACCGCTGCTCAGCATCAGAAAAAGCTGCAGAAAGTTGAAAATTCAGCTAGTACTAGCCTCCCCAGCATCGAGGACACTTTAAAGGCTTAATGGATGTTAAATACGATTCTACCTTTACCTCCCAGCTGTTGTTTTCTATGCCTGAGCATTGCCTTTCAACAACTAAGAAATCTTTATCAAATCAATTCAAAACCTGTATTTTTCCATAGAACACAAATCTGATTCATGTAATGGAAATATATTTACAGCATTTGATGTTATCTCAGTCAACAACTTTATCTCTGTCATCAGTATATTTTTGCAAGTTGTGAAAATGAAGAAATGTTGCATCAAAACAAGTAGAAATCAGCCGTGACCTCTCTGAATGATGGAATGAGCTGAACTACTGTATTTCTGCTGTGATTGAAATGTCTGTGCAATACTGTTTTATTAGTTTAAATTTGCAAAATTTTAGTGATTTATGCTAAATACATATGATAATTTTCTCTGTGTCCTCATCAAAAGAATTTGCATCCGAAGCTGTTTTTTTTCTAAATGATATAGGGTCATGTCATTTTCAGCAGAAGTTGGTGGAGGCTAAGTTTGAAAAGATAGATATTCCGCTGTTATATTTGACAGCACTTCTATCTTGCCTCCAACATCAAGGCAGGGCTTTGGCAAAATGGGGCATCCAAGGATTTAACCGTAATGAATGAGTAGCTCCTGTATTCCACAAGCAGGAGGACAGCAAATATGTTGAACTATAATCAAATCTATGTTCCCTTCCAATTTGTGCTTCATCCTGTTTTGGATGTGCATTACCATTCCATTGTAGGATCTGAGACAAAGCCCCGGAACATGGCAGTATTTTCACTACATGGACTGCAGGATATGATGGATTGAGTTATTGAGAGTGGTTTAGCAGGTTGGGACTGTTTTCAAAGGAGCATTGGAGAATGAGCTGTGGTCTTATAGATAGGGCCATTTTTCCAGGATTGAGGCTTCTGTTTGAGGGGAGAGATTGAATAGCAACCAGAGGGTAATCAGTACATGGAATGAGCTGCCAGAGGAAGTGGTCAATATTAAAAGTACTTAAGACAAGTTCATGGATAAGAAAATTTTGGAGGGCTATTGTTTAAATGTGAGAAGATGGGACTGGCATGCTGTAAGATTCTGTGAGCCTAGTTTCAAGAATGTTTATCTCTTGGTTCTCAAGGGTATAGGGAATAAATTATGGTATTGTTAGATGTTTCTTTATCAGAATTTATTTTTAAAAAATTTATCAATCTACTCCAAAAGTGATAAACTACTTAAAGTATTGATGGTCATCAAGTGGAGACTTCTAAAAGTTTATAATTGTAGCATGTAACGTTTTATGTATATTTGTGATAGCAGGTCAAAGGCAGCATTTCTTAAATTGGTTTAATGGTTTAAATAATTTCCAAGTGAACATAGTGTGAAAGATAAAAGTACAAATAAAGTACTTCATAAATTATAATATACTATTTAATGGTCATTTATCCATTATTTACTAAAAAACATGATTCTTTGGTTTCTATAATATGTGCCCATTTTAAAAATAATTTATAGGCTGTCAGATGCCAACAACTGGATCTTGATTCACTTTTACCAGATCAAGAGATGTTGATGAAAATGATGGTTCATCCACTTCAAATTCAGGTTTTTCCATTTCTCTTTGTTGCATATAAAATCACTTTCTGTCTGCATCTTCAGCCTGCATGTTTTGTCTCCCAAAGTGCTAATTACACTTCTGGCTGTATATGTTCTGTTGTGCTTTTAGTAATTTGTTGAAAATTTTGTAAGTGAAACTTGCCAAATTGAGCACACAAAGACACCGGCTACCACCCACCATGGCCTAATGCAAAAAAAAAATGCTAGAAAAGAAGATTACTCTGGAAAACAAAAAAAAAATCAAATCAAACACCCAGGGCCATTCAAATAATCTTTTTAAGTTATTTGGTTCTCAAAATGAATATTGTATACCTTGAAGTATTTTGACCAAAAGCACTTCAAGTTATGAAAAGATGCTGAAGTTTGACCATATTAATTTAGTTGACTTTTTGTATGCTTTCCAAAAATTTCATAGGAGTTTTTATTTCAGACAACTTGCTTTCACCAAAATTGAACAGCATCCTTTTTTTTTCCAGAGTCGTAACTGAGTGTATGCAGTTCATAAATTTTTACAAGCAGATAAATGTGACATATTCTCTGGCTCTACTAAGTGCAAGCTTTATGTTCTCAATTTGAAACATTGTTTCTATGCAATTTTGAGTTTGAGTGACTTCTAAACCTCCCTACAGAATCATACTATATAGTACAGAAGGATACCATTTTGTCCATGCTGGCTTTAAAAATGCTATTTCAAGTAGTATCCTAAAAAGCATCAAATGTGAATAGAGGCAATTTTTGAATGTTTCCATCACCAACTCAGGCAGTTATATTAATCTAGATGCTGGCCACTTTTTGGGGTGGGTGGGCGATGTGTTTTTCATCAACTTCGAGCTAATTCTTATAGCATTTATTTTGACTCTACGTCTTGATTCATCAATAACTCTGCTAAGGATAAAAATTCTTCCAAATTAATCTTATTCATGCTTTTTCATAAGTTTATACACCTCATTTAAACCTATCCTATGTTGGCGTATTCCAAAGGATGCATTCAGAGTTGATGCTCTTTCCTCCCTCATTTCTCTTAACAGCTCAGAATTGTTTTTTTTTATCTCTGTCAACCCATTTGTTAACATCCAAAGGTCCAAACCTGCTTGGCAGGATAAACATAACGGAACCACTGAACATATTTCTTCTTTCTTGTCTACTAGCTCCATTGACTTCCTTTGAGAAACGTATCACATATCTTCCTATCTTCTTTTTGGTTTTCAAATCCTTTTTGTTATTTTTTTTGCTCCATGAAAATATTGAGTTTAATTTCATTTTTATCTGTCAATATCTTTGCCATGCACTATATATTTCCTAATTGCACTTGCACTTTGAACATTTCTTGTATTTATACAGTATTGAGCTTTTACCGCTGACTTCCCATTGGCATCCAAGGCAGTCAAGATTTGAGGGTTACTTGTAGCTGCTGCGGTTTTTTTTGAACCTTCAGTAACTCCTTTTTAAAGTTAACACAAAGTGCACTGCAGATGCTGTGGTCAAATCAAGACGCACAAAAGAGCTGGATGAACTCAGCAGGTCGGGCAGCATCCGTTGAAAGAAGCAGTCAACGTTTTGGGTTGAAACCCTTTGTCAGGACTAAAGAAGGAAGGGGCAGGGGCCCTATAAAGAAGGTGGTGAGAGGGTGGAAAACCAATCAGAGGAAAGATCAAGGGGTGGGGGAGGGGGAGGGGAAGCAGGGAAGGGATAGGCAGGAGAGGTGAAGAAGGAATCTAAGGGGAAAGCACAATGGGTAGTAGAAGAAGACAGAGTCATGAGAGGTGATAGGCAGCTAGAAGAGGAGACAGAGTAGAGGTGGGATGGGGAAGGGAGAGGGAGGGAATTACCGGAAGTTGGAGAATTCGATGTTCATACCAAGGGGCTGGAGACTACCCAAATGGTATATGAGATGTTCCTCCAGTTCCTCTGTCTCCGCCGCATCTGCTCCAAGGATGAGGCTTTCCGTTCCAGGACATCCCAAATGTCCTCTTTCTTTAAGAATCGTGGTTTCCCTTCTGCCGTCATCAATGATGCCTTCACCCGCATCTCCTCCATTTCCCGCACTTCAGCCCTCACCTCATCCTCCCGTCACCACAACAGGGACCGTGTCCCCCTTGTCCTCACCTATCACCCCACCAGCCTCCGGATCCAGTATATTATCCTCCACAACTTCCGCCACCTTCAACAGGACCCCACCACTAAGGACATCTTTCCCTCTCTACCCCTCTCTGCTTTTCACAGGGATCGTTCCCTCCGCGACTCCCTGGTCCACACGTCCCTCCCCACAGATCTCCCACTTGGCACTTATCCCTGCAAGTGTAAGTGCTACACCTGTCCCCACACCTCCTCTCTTACCACCATTCAGGGCCCCAAACAGTCCTTCCAGGTGAGGTAACACTTCACTTGTGAGTCTGTTGGGGTAATCTGTTGCATCCGGTGCTCCCAGTGCGGCCTCCTCTACATAGGCGAGACCTGATGCAGATTGGGGGACCGCTTCGTCGAGCACCTACGTTCCATCTGCCACAACAGACAGGATCTCCCAGTTGCCACTCACTTCAGCTCTCCCTCTCATTCCCATTCGGATATGTCCATACATGGTCTCCTCTACTGCCATGATGAGGCCAAACTTCGGTTGGAGGAACAACACCTCATATACCGTCTGGGTAGTATCCAGCCCCTTGGTATGAACATTAAATTCTCCAACTTCCGGTAATTCCCTCCCTCTCCTTTCCCCATCCCACCTCTACTCTGTCTCTTCTTCTAGCTGCCTATCACCTATCATGACTCTGAATTCTTCTACTACCCATTGTGCTTTCCCCTTAGATTCCTTCTTCCCCTCCCCCACCCCTTGATCTTTCCTCTGATTGGTTTTCCACCCTCTCCCCACCTTCTTTATAGGGTCCCTGACCCTTCCTCCTTTAGTCCTGACAAAGGATTTTGACCCGAAACGTTGACTGCTTCTTTCAACGGATGCTGCCCAACCTGCTGAGTTCATCCAGCTTTTTTGTACGTCTTTTTAAAGTTGTCGCTTCCTGGACAGTTTTGACAGATTTCTCAGCCCAGTAAATTTGGCCTTGCCCCATTTGAGAAATTTTTATCCTTGTTTAATTTTATTTTCCCTGTTTAAAAAGTAGGGCATTTTGCAGAGAAACCGTAGAATCTCCTGGCATTGATGTTGCATGAATTTGAGAGAAAGATGTATGTGAGCTTAATGTCTTGTTCCTCTTTTCTGAAGCAGGCTGAATACTTTTGGAAGCTATTCTTTTACCACCCTCCAAAGGTTTGGCCCAAATAAAAGTTTTCTCCAATGGGCAGTTCTGAACTTTGAAAATTGACACACATTGTTTTGTTTATGTTTCCATATGAACTTAGTCTATTATTTACAGTTTTGTAATTTGAAAATACAGACTGTGAGCAGTCCAGTAGTAGAGCTATAATTAATTTAGAATTCTTTTTTCATTGGTCTGTTTGGTCTGTATAGCTCTGAAATAGTATTGATACTATTTTTATATGCAAGGTAAAGAACTTTTTGCCTCTTCATAATGGGTATTAAAGACTAAGGGGCTATTGTACTTTTTTTATTTAGGCTAGTCTATCAGAAATACACAGCAATATGTGGGTTAGAAATGGTCTGCAGATTAAAGGACAGGCTATGACTTATGTGCAGTCCCACTTCTGCAATTCTATGATTGATCCAGATATCTTCCTTCTGCAGGTATGTATATATTCAGTATTTTGATGCTTGCGTTTGTTTCAGTTTAGTGTATTTGATGGAATTTTGATTTAAAATTCTTAAAGTACCATCTATGTAATGATTTAATTTTATAGAAGAAATCTTATGTTGGGATATCATTTTCCCCCATTAGGTTTGTGCTTCCAGACTTGATCCAGATTATTTTGTTTCATCTGTTTTTGAAAGGTAACTGTAATATTTTTGAAATCTTGAATTAATGATTGTAAAATCAGCAGGATGTAACTTTGCAATTTTATAATTGTGAATTGTTTATGAATACAAAGGTGTTGTGATTGTTCTGATGTACAATAGTGAAAGCCATGAACTTCCATCAGTGGATTATCTTCTGTAGATAAAGTTTGATGCATTTGAAAGATACATATTATGATCATTACAGAATTCAAGAGACAAAGCTTTTTAAACAAATAATTATTGATCTATCAAAGTAATCTTGTGACTTAATCTAGATTTAAAGTGGTGGATCTGCTGACAATGGCATCACAGCATCAAAATGGAGCACTTGATCCAGAACATGAAAGATCAATGCTTGAGGGTGCCTTAACTTTCCTAGTCCTTTTACTTAGTCTTCGTATTCACTTAGGTAAGGTTTTATATCGTTTTACATATTTCTGTATAACAAAATTGTGGAGCTACTCATTGCTTCTGATTGTGATCTGATTTCTGTTATCCTTAGCCTTCATTCTAAATTGGAATTTCAGAAAATTTAAAATAATTGAATTTTAATTTAAAAGAATATGAATTTTAGCTTTGCATTTCTACAGCAGAATATCCTGCAAGGAACAGGCATAACATGAAGAATTCTGATCTTATGGTTTAGGTCAAAATCAAAGATGTATGTATAAAAAGGGTTTGTCTATGTGCAGAGCTTTGAAAGCTAAGAAAAAAGATGAAAGAGAATCATGCCATCACAAGCACATCGCAACAGGTGTTGGGGTCACCACTTTTGTTTACATTGACACTTTTGATCACCTTTTTGATCATATTGGCCATGCTTTAAGACATTAGAATCTTGTCCAGAACGTGGTCTGCTCAGTGCCTTCTTTATAGAAGTAATTCATAATCATCCGTCTGAAATATCTTATTCTTTATAAAATTTACCAATTTCCTGGGCCTTATTCTATTTGATGGAGGCTTTAATAAAAGTAAGTAAGCAGGTGGCATGCAAAAAAAATATCCTTCAGTCAAATCAAAACTACATCAAAAAAGCTAAAGCGAATACTTAAGAACCTGCTAGAAAAGAGCAGTTACTCTGGAAGATCACTGAAAGAATTAAATTACATATGAAATGTGCATAGGTTATCTGAATTTTTGGCCAACTAATTAGTAGTCATACTGGCAAATTGCCTGGTTCAGCCCCATCCATAATTAAATATCATTTTATTCACACATGCTTTTAGTTTTAGTTTTAATTATTCTTTGTCGTCTCATCAAGAATTTCCATTTGTAGACATAAAAATGTATCAAGTAAAATTAAAGGCTCATGAAAAACTTTGATCAAAACTCAGATACCTGGATCATGTTGTTACCTTTCAAAGTAGCTTGTTAAAAGCAAGAAGTATGGAAATATTTTCAGTTCACTGCATTTTGTAAATACCAGATCTTTGCAAGCTATGATAAGTTTCATAGCATTATATTTTTATTGAGCCAGCCTGTTTTCATTTTCAATTCTGTGTTCTATAATGTTGTGCAGTAATGAATTGTGTCAAAAATGACAACTTGTATTTGTATTCATCTGCAGATTTTTTTTAAAGTGGCTTAATATTTTATTCATTTTCATTTCAGGGATGACAGATGATGAGATCCTGAGGGCAGAAATGGTGGCACAACTCTGCATGAGTGACAGAACACACAGTACATTATTAGACTTAATATCCTTTTGAGGCAGTTCTGAATTTGGTATTATGTAGTTTAGTATAGCTAATTAAACAATAAATGCAGTTCAATACTTTAGCTTTACATGATATAGTGATGAGTTTCTTCAGTGCTATGTGCATAATTTTTAAAGTTTGTAAAATGTTGAAATCCAGTAATTGAACATCAAATTACTGTTTGCAAGTGAGATGGATGACTGAACTTGTGAAATAATTCTAGTCAGTCTGCTGCTGGCAGTGCTGAATTTCAGAATGCATTTTTCTTGGATAAACTATTCCTGTTAATGTTTTTTTTTTCTGATTGGTGTTAGAATTTAGTCGGATTGTACAGAGTCCAGCAGTTTTATGGGGAGCAGGTGCCACCATTATAGAATTTCAATTAGCCTGTTTAAGATCATCAAACCTCCACCTGTGTTCTCATGTACACATCTTCTTACATCATGCCTTATATTTGCCTAATTACCTTCAGATAGCCTTTCCTACAGAGCTATTTCTTCTGTCATTATTATTCGGTGTCAAAGCACCAAGCATTTTTATTGACTTTACTGGCTTTTTAGAAGTTTTAATAAATATTAAACTAATATCTAAAAATATTCAATATGCATTTTAATTAATTCCTCTGCCTATGAAATTAAAGTATCTACTAGTCAAAAACATTTGGATGAAATTTTAAAGCTGATACTTAAAAATTTGAACAGCAATATTCTCCTGTGACGCTTACAGGAATTGTATGCAGATAAACGCTTGTACAGTAGCATATGTTAAAAATTTGGTATCTGTGGAATACTAAAAGGACTGACTTAAAATCTCTGATGAATTTAGAATAACAAATTAACATGTGCCCAATCTCAGGCCACCAGGTGGCACTGTGATGCAGTGCTATAAGATCATAGAGGAAATATGGCAGTATAAGTCATCTCAGATCAAGTACTAATAGGCTACATTCTCTTGAGGAATGATGGCAGCTCTAAATGAAACTGCAAATATTTTGTATGTATTAGGAAGCTTGGGACTCTGGTGTTGTTAATATGTGTGAATTTGGATGTTCTCAATACCTTTGGTGTGCTGAGGTTTGGCAATGTTGCTCTGTTGGCTCATCATTGGAGTCCAGCAAGGAAGTGGAAGGGACCAAGCAGTTTGAAAAGCTCAAACAAATAAATAGAGGGTTACCTCAAGCGGAGCGGCCTGTGGAAAGCAGCCAGTGAGTTGGTGGGCCAGTGAAGGATTGGAGATTTGAGGCTTTGACTCGAGAGGCTTCGACGAGAGGAGGCTGAGGACGAGCTTCACTCCAAGTGAGGTAAGGCCGGTTAAGTTCCTTTCAAAGGAGAAAGTTTCAAAAGTTGAGGCAAGTATTGGGTAGGTCATGGCAGCTGAGATCGGCCCCATGGTTTGTTCATCCTGCAGCATGTGGGAAATCAGGGATACTTCCAGTGTCCCTGACGACTATGTGTGCGGGAAGTGTGTCCAACTGCAGCTTCTGGCAGACCGCATTGAGCGTCTGAAGCTGCGATTGGATTCATACTGGAGCATCCGCGATGCTGAGAAAGTCGTGAATAGCACGTTCAGTGAGTTGGCCACACCGCAGGTAAAGGCTACACAGGCAGAAAGGGAAGGGGTGGCCACTAGACAGCATAGCAGTAGGCAGGTAGGGCAGGAGTCCCCTGAGGTCATCTCCCTCCTAAACAGATATACTGTTTTGGATACTGTTGGGGGAGATGTCTCATTAGGGGAAGGCAGCAGCAGCCAAGTTCATTGCACCATGGGTGGCTCTGCGGCACAGGAGGGAAGGAAAAGGAGTGGGAGAGCTATAGTGATAGGGGATTCGATTGTAAGGGGAATAGATAGGCGTTTCTGTGGCCGCAAACGAGATTCCACGATGGTATGTTGCCTCCCTGGTGCAAGGGTCAACGATGTCTCTGAGTGGCTGCAGGACATTTTGGAATGGGAGGGTGAACAGCCAGTGGTCGTGGTGCACATAGGTACCAACGATATAGGTAAAAAACGGGATGAGGTCCTACAAGGTGAATTTAGGGAGTTGGGAGATAAACTAAAAAGTAGGACCACAAAGGTAATAATCTCTGGATTACCACCAGTGCCACGTGCTAGTCAGAGTAGAAATATGAGGATATTTCAGTTGAATACGTGGCTAGAAAAATGGTGCAAGGGGGAGGGATTCAAATTTCTGGGGCTTTGGAACTAGTTCTGGGGGAGGTGGGACCGGTATAAACAGGACGGTCTGCACCTGGGCTGGACTGGAACCAATGTCCTAGGGGGAGCATTTGCTACTGCTGTTCAGGAGGCTTTAAACTAATGTGGCAGGGGGATGGGAACAAGTGCAGAGAGACAGAGGGGTGTAAAATGAGGGTAGAAGCAAAAAGTCGTAAGGTGAAAAGTAAAAGTGGCAGGCAGGCAAATCCAGGGCAAAAAGCAAAAAGAGCCACTTTTCAACATAATTGTATAAGGGCTAAGAGTGTTGTAAAAACAAGCCTGAAGGCTTTGTGTGTCAATGCGAGGAGCATTCGTAACAAGGTGGATGAATTGAATGTGCAGATAGTTATGAATGAATATGATATAGTTGGGATCACAGAGACATGGCTCCAGGGTGACCAAGGATGGGAGCTCAACATCCAGGGATATTCAATATTCAGGAGGGATAGACAGGAAAGAAAAGGAGGTGGGGTAGCATTGCTGGTTAGAGAGGAGATTAACGCAATAGAAAGGAAGGACATTAGCCTGGAGGATGTGGAATCGATATGGGTAGAGCTGCATTACACTAAGGGGCAGAAAACGCTGGTGGGCGTTGTGTACAGGCCACCTAACAGTAGTAGTGAGGTTGGGGATGGCATTAAACAAGGAATTAGAAATGCGTGCAATAAAGGAACAGTAGTTATAATGGGTGACTTCAATCTACATATAGATTGGGTGAACCAAATTGGTAAGGGTGCTGAGGAAGAGGATTTCTTGGAATGTATGCGGGATGGTTTTCTGAACCAACATGTCGAGGAACCAACTAGAGAGCAGGCCATTCTAGATTGGGTATTGAGCAATGAGGAAGGGTTAGTTAGCAATCTTGTCGTGCGAGGCCCCTTGGGTAAGAGTGACCATAATATGGTGGAATTCTTCATTAAGATGGAGAGTGACATAGTTAATTCAGAAACAAAGGTTCTGAACTTAAAGAAGGGTAACTTTGAAGGTATGAGACGTGAATTAGCTAAGATAGACTGGCAAATGATACTTAAAGGATTGACGGTGGATATGCAATGGCAAGCATTTAAAGATCGCATGGATGAACTACAACAATTGTTCATCCCAGTTTGACAAAAGAATAAACCAGGGAAGGTAGTGCACCTGTGGCTGACAAGGGAAATTAGGGATAGTATCAAGTCCAAAGAAGAAACGTATAAATTAGCAAAAAAAAACCCAGCACACCTGAGGACTGGGAGAAATTCAGAGACCAGGAGAGGAGGACAAAGGGCTTAATTAGGAAAAGGAAAAAAAGATTATGAGAGAAAACTGGCAGGGAACATAAAAACTGACTGTAAAAGCTTTTATAGATACGTGTAAAAAAAAGATTGGTCAAGACAAATGTAGGTCCTTTACAGTCAGAAACAGGTGAATTGATTATAGGGAACAAAGAGATGGCAGACCAATTGAATAACTACTTTGGTTCTGTCTTCACTAAGGAGGACATAAATAATCTTCCGGAAATAGTAAGGGACCGAGTGTCTAGTGAGATGGAGGAACTGAGGGAAATACATGTTAGTAGGGAAGTGGTGTTAGGTAAGTTGAAGGGATTAAAGGCACATAAATCCCCAGGGCCAGATGATCTGCATCCCAGAGTGCTTAAGAAAGTAGCCCAAGAAATAGTGGATGCATTAGTGATAATTTTTCAAAACTCCTTAGATTCTGGATTAGTTCCTGAGGATTGGAGGGTGTGCTAATGTAACCCCACTTTTTAAAAACAGAGGGAGAGAGAAACCGGGGAATTAGACCGGTTAGTCTGACATCGGTGGTGGGGAAAATGCTAGAGTCGGTTATCATAAAGATGTGATAACAGCACATTTGGGAAGAAGTGAAATCATCAGACAAAGTCAGCATGGATTTGTGAAAGGAAAATCATGTCTGACGAATCTTATAGAATTTTTTGAAGATGTAAATAGTAGAGTGGATAGGGGAGAGCCAGTGGATGTGGTATATTTAGATTTTCAAAAGGCTTTTGACAAGGTCCCACACAGGAGTTTAGTGTGCAAACTTAAAGCACACGGTATTGGGGGTATGGTATTGATTTGGATAGAGAATTGGTTGGCAGACAGGAAGCAAAGAGTGGGAGTAGACGGGACAATTTCAGAATGGCAGGCAGTGACTAGTGGGGTACCGCAAGGCTCAGTGCTGGGACCCCAGTTGTTTACAATATATATTAATGATTTAGACGAGGGAATTAAATGCAGCATCTCCAAGCTTGCGGATGACACGAAGCTGGGCGGCGGTGTTAGCTGAGCGGAGGATGCAGGGTGACTCGGATAGGTTAGGTGAGTGGGCAAGTTCATGGCAGATGCAATTTAATGTGGATAAATGTGAGGTTATCCACTTTGGTTGCAAGAACAGGAAAACAGGTTATTATCTGAACGGTGGCCAATTAGGAAAAGGGGAGATGCAACGAGACCTGGGTGTCATTGTACACCAGTCATTGAAGGTGGGCATGCAGGTACAACAGGTGGTGAAAAAGGCAAATGGTATGTTGGCATTCATAGCAAAAGGATTTGAGTACAGGAGCAGGGAGGTTCTACTGCAGTTGTACAAGGCCTTGGTGAGACCGCACCTAGAATTTTGTGTGCAGTTTTGGTCCCCTAATCTGAGGAAAGACATTCTTGCCATAGAGGGAGTACAGAGAAGGTTCACCAGATTGATTCCTGGGATGGCAGAACTTTCATATGAAGAAAGACTGGATCGACTAGGCTTATACTCAGTGGAATTTAGAAGATTGAGGGGGGATCTTATTGAAACGTATAAAATTCTAAAGGGATTGGACAGGCTAGATGCAGGAAGATTGTTTCCGGTGTTGGGGAAGTCCAGAACGAGGGGTCACAGTTTAAGGATAAAGGGGAAGCCTTTTAGGACCGAGATGAGGAAAAACTTCTTCACATGGAGAGTGGTGAATCTGTGGAATTCTCTGCCACAGGAAACAGTTGAGGCCGGTTCATTGGCTATATTTAAGAGGAAGTGAGTTGTGGCCCTTGTGGCTAAAGGGATCGGAGGTATGGAGAGAAAGCAGGTACAGGGTTCTGAGTTGGATGATCAGCCATGATCATACTGAATGGTGGTGCAGGCTCGAAGGGCCGAATGGCCTACTCCTGCACCTATTTTCTATGTTTCAATGAGTGCTTACATCCTCTGGTTCTTCGGCATTTGCTTTGGAGGTTCTGCTTATCATACCTGCACTCAGATCTTGCGCAGCTTCATTGACTGTTCATTTAAACATTGAGAAATGGCTCTAAGGAAGAAAGATAATTTGTCAATAATCTTTTTTTATATCAATAGTGCTTACTCAAAACATCTTAAAGTTATTGTAAAATATTTTTCAATTTTTGACTGTTATGACTGCTGATTAGGTAGTTATGTAGGCTAGGCCTGCTTCAGCCCTATTAAATGTTGATATTTATGTCCATAAGGCTTGATAGCGAATTTCAAGGGATTTACCATTGTAAGTACTACTAAAGGTAAGTGAGGATTTGGCAGTTATTAAGCGGCATGTGTGTACGGCTTGTTACCAAGAAATTTTGAATATTATTTTAGTGCTTTTATTTATGGGTTGTAGTGTTTAGATTTTTGTTTTGGACCTTTAATATTCCGTGGAAGAGGGAGACATGATGTTGTGGAACTGAAACAATTGATGTCTCAACAATTGCAGCTATTTTCCTTTGGGTGACTAGGACTGCAATCACTGACTGAAGTGTTTTCTTTTGTTGATCTTTGACTTCAGTTTTACCAGGACTACTTGACGTTCTAATCGATCAAATACTGCCTTGATTTCAAGGCTGTCCCTCTTTCTTGAAAGGAAACGTGTACACGCGCAACAGGTCAGGCAGCATCCATGAGAAGTTAACATTCCATATCTGGGATCCTTCTTTAGAACTGACAGAAAATAAGTTAGACTTAGGCAGCGAAGGGGCTGGGTAGAACAAGAGGAATATCTTTAATAGAGTGAGGCTATGTCCACACTACACTGGATAAATCTGTAACCGAAGCTTTTTCTCTTCCTTTTTACCCTTCGTCCATACTAGAATGGTGTTTTCGTCTCCCAAAACTGGAGCTTTTCAGAAACGCTCTACAAAGTGTGTATTTTTGGAAATGCCGGATTGGCCGGATCAGTGTGGACGGGGTAACCGGAGACTTTTGAAAACACTGTCAGACGGCAGCGCGCTATTTCATTGTTTTCTTGAACGCAACCTAACAATTTCAGAACAGACAGCAACGAAACTGACGCCAGAAGAGTTAGAAATGTACTCACCAAATATTTTGACCCGTAACTTACTGAATAAATAAGTATACTCACTTTGCCGTTTTCTGTCCTTGCTTGTATGAACGTGGTTTACCTATTTATGCAAGTACTTCTCTGACAATAGATGTGTAACAGCCTAATGTAACATTGTATGGAAATACAAGATAACACTGATGCAGACATGTTTTATACATTTAACAAGGTGCTTTATTAATGCAACAGAATTAGTCAGTTTTTCAATGTTCGTTGTCAGCCGGATCAATCTGTCCGTGAACTTCCTGTCAGTTGCCTCTGTATGCTCCAGTATTTGTTTTTTTTACTTTTAAGTTCTCCTGCGCAAAAGCCAACAACTGCCCGTCACGTAAGTTTTTCTAGAGTGTAACTACACTAACGCACACTTCTACGGCAAGATTCAACACCAAACATGTCGCTTGTTTTCAGTAGATGTGTCCTGCGCATGCGCAGGAGGAGATTCGCTGAAATCTGTGTTTCAATGTGGATAGAGATATTTTAAAAAACTCTTAGTGTGGACGCCTATCGTTTTTATGCGAAACCAGCGTTTGCAAAATTATACAGTCTAGTGTGGACGTAACCTGAGACTGCATACTCTAATGTGGCAGTTAAGGAACAATAAAAAAACAGATTAAGCTTCTTTGACAGTGTAATGTGTTGTGAATTGTGAAACTGGTTGACATGCCCAGCAGCCAGACCAAAAGTAACCCCTGAAAAACTGAGTCAAAATGATGACTGGCAAAATGGCCTTTTCTGATGCAAACAGAAAGAGTGCGTTAAAGTTGAAGAATTTTGTGTTGGCTCATGGTTTCTGTAGCGTACTGTCAAAAAGTGTTCCTCAAGATTTGATTGGACATGATTGTAATAGTGCAGGTTACCAAAAGAAAGAACTTAGTGGGAGTATGAAGGTATATTAAAAGGCACCTATTCACACCTCCCCCACCTTCTCTGTTCTCAAAGAATAATTTGTTTTCCCTCTGCCATCCAGTTTCAGAATGGACATTAAACCCATGAACCCTACCTCATTACTTTTTAATTTCTGTGTTTAGCTATTTTTATTTTTAATTTTTATTTATTTTATTTATATAATTCAGTTTTTTTTCTATGATTAAATTTTGCATTGTACAGTTGCTGAAAAGACAACAAATTTCACAACGTATGATGGTGATATTAAACCTGATTCTGTTTCTGGGGTTTTCTGTACCCAAGTTCTGATAAGATTCTAGATCTAACCATCAACTGTTTCTATACTGAATGTATCCAGCATTTGTTAGTTTGGATTTCTGCATCTACAGTATTGTTTTGATCCTCTTTCCATCTCTTGGAATAATTTTTGAAGTTGATTTTCAAGCAAAGGTTTGGTGTACTAATTGGTCCTGGCAAACCTGAAAATGGTATCCGTCAGCAGGTGAATGCCACTTTTACCTGTATCCACCATCATTTTACTGATAACTAAAAAGTAATTAGCAGGATTGGATTTGTCTTACTTTTGTAAATACGACTTAGCTGAGCAATACTTAACATTGTCAGATAGATATTTTTCTAACTACAGGAACAGAATGTAGTTGCTGCTAGTTTTGGTATACAGACTATCACTACTTCAAGGTATTGTCCAGTCCTGTGGCCTTTTCTGTTTCCAGTTCTTTAAAGTTTATGGAATTGACATTGACTGGCTTATTTGATGTTGGAGATCTTGGGAGGAAGCTAAAATTGATAATCTACTCGACACTTCTGACTGATGCGATTATGAAAAGTTTAAACATTGTCTTTAGTATTTTCATGCTGGATGCATACTTTGTTAAGAGTGTTTTGTATTCTGAACACTCCCAGTACCTGTTAGCTATTTAATTACTCATCACCAATTTATATGAAAGGAGTTCAGGTTTTAACTTGATCTACTGGTTGTGTATTTGCTTAACTCTCTGCCTTTTGCATACTGCATATGCTGTTTAATACATGTACACATATTGTACATTAAAAAAAATTGAATACTGAAGTAAGATTTACAAAAGAAGGTAAATCAATATCATCTCTTAAGTTGTTTAGTCTTTTAGTAAGATGTTAAGGTGACTGGATGTCTTCCATGCATGTATTTGTAAAAGAAAGATTTATGTTTGTTTACTAAAAATTTTAATTTTATTACTGCAAAAATGCCTTACCATAATTGCATATGTTTTTCACAATTTTATATATATGCTGGTATGTTGTTTTCTTAACTAAATTTGTACATTCCTGAAAATCCCAACCCAAAGAGTGGTATTATCCCAGGTAGCTACTATTTTGAAAACATGCTTTCAGCTGTAGCTGACTTTAAAGCACCAGCATTTGAACCCGGAGGTTCCATGCAGCAAGGAATGTACACGCCTAAAGGTATATCATGGTGCTTAGAGTTGTTTTATTTGAAATATTGCTGATACTAAAGAGAAATATTTGCATGTATTAGGCATTCCTGGACCTCCTTACAAGAAGCCAATGCAGATTACCGTTGAAAGCTTTCTAAAAGTCAAAGGCTTTATAGCATTTGGATATGCTTGTCTGCTTATGTTAGCATGATTTTGCTTTCCTGTGAATAAATCTGGATTTTTTTCCAACACCTATGACTTACTGTTCTATTAGCATAATTTCAATCTATTTTGTTGCAGTTGTTTAAGATCATCATCGTGATTTTGAGGCAAAACTTTATGTTCTTTTCACTTTATCTGGCAACAATTTGGGCTATAGATTTCTCAGGTTGCATCTTTTTTAAATGAAAGTGTTCTGTTTTGAATGCTAAGACTTGTAGGCTCACAGAGAAACGTAAGCTGTGGCAATACTTTTATCATTAGACAGAAGATGGCAGTATGTACATTCATTTCCAAATGGGTCAGTAAAACCTAAATGCGAAGACTCGAATTTTAAAGCAACTCATCAGCATTGTCATTTATTATCTGCTAATAGAGCAATCAAATAATACAGCCCAGAAATAGGCCCATAGCCTATCTAGTCCATACTCCCTTCATCTTGTGCCTGAACCATACCCTTCCCATCCATGTACCTACCCAAATTTCCCTTAAATGTTGAAATTGAACCCACATCCACCCACTTCTGTTGGCAGCTCATTCAGTACTCTCACCACGCTCTGATTGAAGAACTTTTCCCTCAGATTCCTCTTAAATATTTCACCTTTTAGCTTTAACCTTTGACCTCCAGTTCTAGTCTCTCACAATCTCAGTGGAAAAAGTCTACTTGCATTTACCTGATCTGTACCCCTCATAATTTTGTATACCTTGTGCATTCACAGGGAATTAGTTTAGTTTGGTATCGTGTTTTGTGCAGACATGATGTGCAATATTGTTCTATGATAAGAAAATTAAAATGATTTTCACGTTTGCACCTGATTGTTAACTGACAATCTACTTTTCTCCTGGGAAGAATAAAAGTTATGGTGATATTGCACCTATCCTTCTATTATATTTGGCTTTTGGTACCTTCTTGGCGTTCCCCATTAAAACATATTTTCAAAAGAACACACATTTAGGTTTAATAAATGTTCTCATATATTTTTCAGCTTTTTTATAGATGGCAAATCTATTAATATATTTTTTGTCCTTTGATCAGCTGCTGTCTGGGATCTTGAGTTTGACCCAATAATGGTGATTCTAAGGACAGTATATCGCAGGGATGTTCAGTCTGCGATGGACAGATACATGGGATTGTAAGTACCTTCTTAACTGAATGGCACTGTTCAATAAGCAAACACGAGGGGAACTGTTCAATAAATTGGGTTAGCACAATCCCTTATATTTACAATATTTTGGTTCTGATTAAACATGTCAATACATTTTAAACATAGACTCCCTCACAAAACTGGAAATACAACTTTGTTAAGAAAACTTATGTGCAATTTTGCTGTTTTATTTGAATTTAGGGATGCTATGACAGGCATGTTGGTAATATGAGGAATAGGTTGTATACTCTTACTATCTTTTCTTTCAGTTAGTCCTGACGAAGGGTCTCGGCCCCAAACGTCGACAGTACTTCTTCCTATAGATGCTGCCTGGCCTGCTGCGTTCCACCAGCATTTTGTGTGTGTACACGTTATGAAGTAGTTTTGCTTTTTTTCCCTCAAATTACTATCCCTGTTGACATGACATTACTAAAGTTGGAATAGTATGCATTTCATTATAACCTTTGCATCACAGAGTTCTACCTTAAGATCTCAACCAGGCTTCAAAGAACAAATTTAAATAAGAAAATAATAAAAAATTATTGAGAATCATTGCAGCTTTTCAATGATAAACTTACTTTGCCTGCTTTGCTTTCCTGTTTCATTAGATTGGACTGGATTTATTTATTAGTAACACATACAATGAAACATACAGTGAAAAGTTTCACTGTATGAAAACTATATGGAGGGCTATGGTCCCGGAGCAGGTTGATGGGTGGAGGCAGTGTAAATGGTTTGAGCATGGTTTAGATGGGCCAAAGGGCCTGTTTCTGTACTATATTTCTCTATGGCTATTTGTATTAGCAATTAATGCAATATGTAGATCTGCTGGGGGCAGCCTGCATGTGTTTCCATATATTCTGGCACTAAAATGACATGTCCATGATGTTTAGCAGAACAACATACAACAAGAAATCAAAGTAAAGCACACCCCTTTTCCATACCTCCACCTAACATGCAGACAGGCCTCCAAGCCCAGGACAGGTAACCCCCGGCTCTGACCTGCAGATATTAGCCCCAGACTCGCAGACATCGGGCCACCGACCCCCAGACACATCAACACTTTTTTTGTAGAGCAGCAAATTGGGTGTGCTTTTCATTTACTGGAAAAGGCAGAAGAATAAAGCTTAACTTCTAATTTGTTCTACTGTGCTGTATACTGTGGAATGGAAAACAAACAATTTTTGGACAGTTGACTCTTGGTGTATTTCAAAAAAATTATTTGCATCAGAGGAGAAAGCAGTGGTAAACATGAAATGGATTCTTCATAACCATTGAATCTCACTGCTCTAGGCATTTCCACTGATCTATTTTTGGGACCTTTTAAGTTGAATGTTGTTCTTATTGAAGTACTAGGATTCCAAATGAATTTAGTGGTTCTAACAGATAAGTCTTCACTTTGAAGTTCAAAGAAGAATCAATTCAGAGCAGATTGTTATTTTCACTATTAGTTAGAAGAGGTGAAGGTTAGCAGTTGGAAATGGAAAATTATAGGTTACCTGGTAATTGTGCCTAATTTAATGATAAGCCCTGATTAATGTATTAGGAACCTAGCCTGAAGGCATTTTAACCATGTGCATCATTTTCCTGTCATTGCTAAATCAAAAACTGAAAGTGTTAGAGATTTTTTTATTCCTCAATGTTTTAGGTTCTAATGATAGGTTCATTTGAAGCTCTGATGGTCATGATCTTGGTTATTAAATGCAGGTTATTCTTGGAAAATGGTTTAATGTGAGTGATACCTGATTGGTTTAATGTGAGTGATACCTGCTGTCTTTTTTCTGAGGAATACAGTGTTGCTTCTCTGCTGGTGCCAGGTAACCAACCAAGCATTTCTGATTTGGCAGATGTCTAGATTACAATCTCAGCTATACAGTATCCTAATACATTAATCAGGACTTGTCATTAAATTTGGCCCAGTTTCCAGATTCACATTGATACACTTTTTTTCTTTAGATTATTCCTGTTGTTCGGACTCTTGTATGCTTTCTTTGCCCTAGCCATATTGAAGCACCTCCAGATCTTTTGAGATATTGGAATCTTTATTTGAAGGTCGTGTGGTTTGTTCTGAGAAACAAAAAGCAAAAATCTACAAGTATTCAGCTAGCATCTGTGGAGTGAGTAACAGAATTAGTGTTTCAAGTCAAGGACCTTTTGTCAGAACTGGGAAATTTAGAAAATTACATGTTTTAAACTGCACTGAATGCGATTTAGTGAGGAGAGCAAAGTTACTAACTGTTATAAGGCAGAAGCAAATAGATAATAGTTGATGCAGAATGCCATCGACTAAGAGGATGAAGAGGCTCGTTATTGGTTGCTAATCTGTCTGAATAGGTAAATAAAGGAGAAAAGAAATTGTGGAATTAAGATGCAAAACCTAGCAATTGATGGAGATCTGGAAAAAGGGGCAATGTGGAAATTGCAGCAGATCAGGCAGCATCTGTAGTGAGAGAAAAAACTGAGTGACTAATTAGAGACAGGGATTGAGAAGCAAGAAGAAACAGTAAATGCTAGAAATATGTTAAAATGGTAATTATGGGAAAGGTGCAGCATACAGTACATGAAGAGAGGCACAGTGCTAATACTTTAGATTGATTCCTTTTTCTGCATTTTTTTTTCAGATTAACAACAACTGTATTTTCTTTTGTTTGCTTTGACATCATTGGTTTGGAGCTAGTTCTTGTGGTACTAGTGCAATGCATCTGTGTCTAGATACCTAACACAGATAGGTGTTAATTAATGTGAGTTCTTGTCCCTAATAAGTCAGGCTCTAACCTGATGTTCTGCATGAAGAAGAGAGAATAATGGACACTTGTGCAGAGTTACTGCATCCCGAGTGTTGTCGAGATTTTGGACATAGATCTGCATAGATTTGTATTTAGTCAAAGACAGTTTGCATTTTTGGGGGAAAAAAACTTTTCTGGAGAGCATTGTTTAATATGAGTACATACAGTAGTAAGCTACTTAGATGCTTTGATGAGGTAATCAAAGTCTATAGCACTCTCTGTCAGGTTATATAATGACAATGATTAATTTTTGTTGCCTTGCAAACAGAAAACCTCAGGCCACCTGAATTGCCACATATGCAGAAAAAATTAAAGTGTTTATTGACCTTGTGTGCACAATGCTAAAGCAAAGTAAATGTGTAGTATTTTGGGATGATGGTAATACTGCACCGTGATGTCTTAGTGCTGTACTGTCTGTCTTAGTTGTGTACTTGTTTATTGCCTTCCCAGATAATTAGAGTTTACTATTGCATTGATCCTGTCTGAAAGAGAAAATATGGTTCTTGCCTGTTTTCATAATGTTAGGCCACTTTCAGTCTACACTATTTTAATGAATAGTTATCAGCTGAGACTAGCACTAGAGATTGTGGCTAAGGGTGAAAAGTGAAATGTTAAAGGGAAATTCACTCAAGTGTGGTGACAGTGAATCAGCTGTTGTAGAAGTGGTGGATGCAGGTTTAATTTCAACATTTAAGAGAAATTTGGATAGGTGTGACAAAGCAAGTCTGCCACCAGTAATTTCTCTCCCTGCTCAACCCCCCCCCCACCCCCGTAGCCCCATAATTCTCATGCTGAGAAGTGCTGAAGCTATACTTATCAGGTGCACTTTTTCTAAAAGTTTTCCACCTCTGGCACAGAATGAATACCTATGCAATAAATGTGCTAATGTAGCCTGCTGTTCATTCAAGTCCATACCTTCATAAAAGCATGTGACCCTCATCAAAACCCAGTGTTGTGACAATGGGTATACAGATGAGAGGGGTATGGAGAGCTATGGTCTGGAAGTAGGTCGATGGGACGAGGCAGAATACTAGTTCACCATGGACTAGATGGTCCAAGGGGCCTGTTTCTGTGTTGTATTGTTCCATGACTTCTAGTTCTGTTTGTTTTGTCTCTACTTCAGTTCATGGATTTGTAAAAGAAATTACTTAGTATATCTATTTTACAACAAAAGAAGAAAATCTCAATCAAAATGGGTCATTACACTGCCAAATTAATCAAAGAAGTATTAGATTTATGATTAAGAATAAGTGCAATGTTGAAATTTGATCCCTTTTATCAATTGGAGCAAGGTGAATCAATAGTTGGTTATATAAAGAAGCTGATTGGCAAATGGACCTACTAAACCATTACTGTGTTAGCAGATAGGGCTTCTTTATCTTGTCTGCATGACTGATCATTCCCTAAAGAATCAGTCTTTTATCAGGGAATTGAGGTCAAGTCATGTAGATTTTAGTTGCATGAGTTTGGCATGTAAAGCAGTTAATTCTGATTAGTTCAGTTTACCACGGTATTCTGATAAATTTCACCCTTTGCAAATGTAGGCATTCCATTGAAAATGATTTTGCCCCCTTTTCAATAAGGTTTGCTTTTGTGATGTGACAATTGGTACAGCTTTTTAAAAATATTTCTTAAGAACAAAATGCATATTAAAATATGGCAGTCATATTTGCTTTGCTATTTTCTTTAGATTTATTTTGTCTTAAAACTGAAATAATTTATACTTTTTAAAAAATAATCACGTTCATTTAACCATGAAATGGAACTGCAGAAGAGTTGCATGCTCTGTAAAGGGTAATAATGAGTATTTTTGCCAGTAAATATCATTGAAGGCTTTTTTTGTAATATTATTTTGCTAATGCAGAACCAAGCTGTTGAGATTTTTAATGGATAGCCTGTCATTTTGACAAAACATTGCATAGATTTCACATTAGAACAATTTAATTGTAAATTCAACAGTCACTCCCTGAGGCACATTTGAGCCATTCAAGGCAGGTAGAAACCGTGTTCTGTAGTCAATATCTTTCACATTTCTTATAGATATGTATTACCATCTTTATTATTTTCATTTCTTACTTATAATAATTAGAAGCAAAAGAAAATATACTTTTATTTCCTTCCTTGCTTAGCTGTGATTTCTGCTGATGCATGCATATTTTGCATTTTTTAATATTACATGTTATCTTTGTCTACTCTCGACAGCTTAAAGCAGACTGGAAAATTTAATGGTAATCCATGGCCACCATATAGGGAGAGAGCACTTTTAAATCCCAGCTACAAAGGCTTAACACGAATATTGCACTGTAAAACTTTGCACATTGTGCTGTTTACTCTTCTTTATAAGGTAAATGAGAGACATGCAAGTCTAATATGTTGACTGATAACTAAACATGACATTTAAGGTTGAACTTCTTGATGCCATATTGTAACTAGTGAACTGTAGGCTGTTCTGGGTTACATAAAGGTTTAATTTTGTAAGCCTAGAACTCTCTTAAGTCAGAAACACCTGTTTTTAAGAGAATTTACTTCATATTGTTCTTTATATATTTGCTGTAATTCTTTCATTTCATTGAATAATACCCCTAAACCTAGTCACAATTAACCTACTGGAATATATACTGTATAGATTTATTAATGAATACCATGGAACATTTTATTATTACTAGAGTGCAAAATGCTTAAAAATATATATGTGAAATTGCATAAAGATAGATTTTGGTTGCTAAGATATGTGTAACCCAAGAAGCCCCTGCACTTTATAAATTGCATCTTTTCCTCTGGTTTCATCATAAGAGTATGCTCCACCGCTGATCAGTGTTGCCAAGGAATGACAATTATAAGAATTTGCAATTGAATTTTGTTGCACTTTATATGTTATAAAAGTCAGGTTGCTTTATCATAGTTTTTTGGATAAATTCATTTTGGCATGGTAAATGTTTTAGTTACCATTACTTATATTTAATAGTTTTGGAGTCTTTATTTTTAGCTGCTTGAAACATTACTGTAAATTGGCATTAACCACCCTGCTGTAAATCTCAAAAATGCTTTTGGAATTTCTTACATATGCATTTTGTATGCTAAATGCAATAATATTTCTCACTACTGTATGAAATGGCCAGGTTTGCTAGAGCTGTCGTGGAGGGTTTAAGCTAATTTGACAGGGGGATGGGAACCAGAATGATGGGGCTGAGGATGGGGCAGTTGGTATACAAGTAGATGCAGTGTGTAGTGAGACTGTGAGGAAGGACAGGCAGATGATAGGGCAAAATTGCAGTCAGTGGGATGAATTGAAATGTGACATGCAGGCAAAATCAAAAATGGTGATGAATATACGTTTGTATTTGAATAAAAGCAGTTTACGGAATAAGGCAGACGATATTGTAGCGCATTTAGAGACTGTTGGGTACAACATTGTGGGCATCACTGAGTCATGGCTGAAAGATCAAAGTTGCGAGCTTAACATCCAAGGATATACATCGTATTGAAGGGACTGACAGGTAGGTGGAGGAGATGAGGTGGCTCTGTTAGTTAAATGTACAATCAAATTGTTAAAATGAGGGGACATAGGGTTGGAAGGTGTAGAATCCTTGTGGGTAGATTTAAGAAACTGCAAGGATAGAAAGACCCTCATGTGAGTTTTATACAGTCCTCCAAATAGCAGACAGGATGTAAGATTCAAATTACAATGGGAGAGATAGTAATGGGAGACAAAAAAAGGCAGAGGAACTGAAATAAGTATTTTGTGTCTGTCTTTACTGTGGAAGACTAATTGTATGCCAGAAATTCAAAAATGTTGGAGCAGATGTGAGCTATTACTAAAGAGAAGGTGCTTGGGAAGTTGAAAAGTCTGAAGGTAGATGAATCATCTCAGCCAGATGGACTACACCCCAGGGTTTTGAAAGAGGTAGCTGAAGAGATTGTTGAGCATTCGTAATGATGTTTCAAGTGTCACTAGGTTCTGGAATGGTTCAGGAATACTTGATAATTGCAAAAATGCCACTCTTTAAGGGAGGGAGGTAGAAGAAAGGAAATGATAGGGCAGTTAGCCTGACTTCAGTGATTGTGAAGAAGGATGAGGTTTTGGGGTACTTTGAGGCACATGGTAAAATAGGCCAAAGTCAGCATGGTTTCCCTGAGGAGAAATTTTGTCCAACAAATCTGTTGGAATTCTTTGAGGAAATAACAGGCAGGACAGACAAAGGCAAGTCAGTGAATAGTGTTTACTTGTATTTTTAGAAGGCCTTTGACAAGGTGCACACATGAGAGCCCATGGTATTACAGGAAAGATATTAGCATGGATAGAAGATTGGCTGATGTGTAGGAGGCAAAGAATGGGAATAAAGGGGGCCTTTTCTCTTTGGCTGCCAGTGACCAGTAGTGTTCCTAAGGGGTCAGTGTTGGAACAGCTTCTTTTCATGTTATGTGTCAGTGATTTGGATGATGGAATTGTGGCTTTGTTCCCAAGTTTGCAGACGATACAAAGATAGGTAGAGGGGCAGGTAGTGTTGAGGAAGTGGCAGAGTCTGCAGCAGGACTTAGATCGTGAGAATGGGTAAAAATGTGGCAGATTTAGAAATTGGGAGAATGGATAAAAATGTGGCAGAAATAGTGTAGGGAAGTGCATGGTATTGCACTTTGGTAGAAGGAATAAAAGCAGACTATTTTCTAACTGGGGAGAAAATACAAATATCAGAGGTGCAAAGGGATTTGGGAGTCCTCATGCAGAATTCCCTGAAGGTTGACTTGCAGGTTGATTTGGAGGGAAGGAAGGCAATGTAATGTTAACATTCATTTCGAGAGGACTAGAATGTAAGAGGAAGAATGTATTACTGAGGCATTTGTCAGACCACACTTGGTGGAGTATTGTGAACAGTTTGGGCCACTTATGTAAGAAAAGATGTGCTGGCATTGGAGAGGATCCATAGGAGGTTCACGAGAATGTTTCTGGGAATGAAAGGGTTAACACACGAGCTTTTGATGGCTCTGTGCTCATTGGAGTTTAAAGAATGAGGGGGATCTCATTGAAACCTATTAAACATTGAAAGCTCCAGATAAAGTGGATGTAGGGAGGATGTTTCCTATAGTAAGTGAGTCTAGGATCAGAGAGCACTGTCTCAGAACAGAGGATTGTCAATTTAGAATAGAGATGAGTAGGAATTTGTTTAGCCTGAGTATACTGAATCTGTGGAGTTCATTACCACAGATGGCTGTGGAGACCAAGTCATTGAGTATATTTAAAGCAGAAGTTGATAGGTTCTTGATGAGTCAGGGTTTCAAAGATTAGGTGGAGAAGGCAGGTGAAAAGGATTGAGAGAGTAATTAGCCATGATGGAATGGCAGAGTAGACTCGGTGGGCCAAATGTCCTAATTCTGCTCCCATGTCTTATGGTCTAAGTAATCTTTACATAAAATGGTGAAATCTTCTCAAATCCTGCTAATATTTTATAGTGTTGGAATCTAATAAATGAATAAATATTGGTTTCTGGATTGTGGTTTACTTTTCTAGATAACAATGGATCACCAGAACATGTCTGAACATATACTGTGTATGGTATTAAACTTGATTGAGCTGGGTCTTGACAACCTACCAGAAGAAACAGTTGAGGATGAGGTGGGTGAAACCCCTGAACAAAAATTTCAGTAATATTTTTGTGCAATACTGAGCATATTAGAATATTAAACCTGAATATGTAGAAAATAATTTATTCACTCTTTGTGTTTGACATTCTGAGCGTTTGATCATGTGGAGTCTGACATTTGGAAACAATGATTTTCTGGTTCCGATGCTGAAGTATATATATATTTACTAAGCATGATTAACGGGAAAAGAGATCAAGCTACCTTATCCAATTCAAAGCAGATGCTTATGTAAAACTGAGGCTTTGTAAAGTGTCTTTAATAACACTTATAGTTTGTGGAAGTTTAGCTATTTAATTCAGTTTTTTTTCTGAAGTCTTTCAGTTTTAGACTTAAATTTTCTTATCCCACGTCATTTTGTGTCGCAAATCATATCCTAACAGCTTGCAAGAATGTAGCTGGTGACTATAGTAAATGTTGATTGAAGATGCATGTCACCAAAATGACTTAACTTCTTACTTTTTAACTAATGTTCTGCAGAAATGCCTGTTCTCTTTAAGCCCTTTAAGTAACTTTCCACAGTTGAGATTGAGAGTTTAATGATTTGGAAGTTTGCTTGTATGAATCAAATTACATTAAATGCCTCTTCTTTCTTCCATCATCATAAATTTTTATCCAGTTGTCCTGTATAGCTGACCACTGATTTATGAGGTGGTATGGGTTCCATTCCTAGAAAATGTACTCCTGCCCTGCAGAAAGCTATCTAATTGTTGTTTATACTTGAAATTGAGTTTATATTACAAACTTTCTGTACCAGCATGTCTATCATGATCTAAAATCTGCAGGTTATCTGTGGAAATGGTCTCCAGTGTTCTGAGGAACATAGCTTTTTTTTCTTGTAATAAAAGAAAGAAAGGGTTTAGCTCAGTGCTGAGTTAAAGCCAGAAAATTTTATTGAAACTTTGAGTCTTACGTGCAGCCACTTGATTTGCAGGTCAAAGCAACTTGTAAGCATTTGTTTCTATCTAATTGGTGATAATACAAAGGAAGGTATTGATGATTTAGAAAAAGAGTACAGGTATTCCCCGAGTTACGAATACCCAACTTACGGACAACTCGTACTTATGAATCGAGGAAAGAGAACGCCGTCTGCCATTTTAAGTCAGATCGTGACACCATCCGCCATGTTAAGTTGGATCGCGTTAAGCCGTTGCCATTGACACTGTGTTGAGTGTTTAACTTTGTATTTGGCTTAAATTTTTCTTAGTAAGATTCACCCTGACCCCCCCCACCCGTTCCATTCGGCTGGTGGCGCAGTGAGATCAGCGCCAGGCTAGAGAATGGAGGTTCCAAAGTTCATTTTAGTGACAGACAGCTCCCGTGCTGGGTTGATGTCGAGCTTGCAACTTGACCTCGTAAAAAAAACACTGTCACCTCCAGTTTAAATTCCCATGCGCAATATTGTGGAGGATCAAATACCCAAACCCCGCACAGCGCCCACTTGTCTCATTTAGCCTGTCTCAATGCAGTGGACTTTTGGACCTGGGGAATTCAGTGCAGTGGCCCTTAGGACCCAGCAGACCTTGAGAGCCGGCGGAGCTCGGGACCTGGCGCCCACAGTATTTCTGTTCCATTGACGGGAAGCGATAGTGATTGAAAATAAAGTGGAAGTAATGAAGCGTTTGGAAAGAGGTGAAACGCCATCGGTCATTGGAAAAGCGTTAGGCTACAGTCGGTCAACGATCGGAACAATTTTAAAGGGTAACAGATAAAGTGAGAATAATGGAGTATGTGAAAGGCCCTGCCCCGATAAAAGCTACAATTATTACTAAGCAACGCAATGGTTTAATTATTGGAATACATATGTTTCGTAAGTGTTTTATATGCATAGAAAGGTAAAATATATACTATATACTAAGACAAATGTTTGACTGACACTAAATAATACCGGATGTACTTGTTCCGACTTACGTACAAATCCGACTTAAAGACGGACTCAGGAACGGAACTCGTACGTAACCCGGGGACTGCCTGTATATCAAAATTTAAAATAGATCTGCATTGATTAATAATATACAATGGTAGGATATTAGAATTTTCCTTGACTCAATAAACTAAAAGCTCTCGTTTTGGCATGGCAAACTTAGCTAATTTTATCTTTTATCTTTTGAGCAAATTGTAAATCTCAGGTCTTTATTTCATCCCCTGAGTAACCAAAAATTAAATAAACTATTCTCAGAGTTAAGATGAGTGGCAATGTATGTTTGTCATTCAGTACTTGGACAGGTAGGATAACTACTTGTTTTACAATTGAATACCCTTGGTGCCCTCAGGCAATTAAGCAAGTGTTCTGACTCAGATGTGGTACAAAACCCTTCAACCAACATAAATGGGAAATTGTCCATTAGAAAATTCACCAGCTTTTATTTTAAATCCAGTTTTATTGTGTGCAAAGAATCTCAGGCATAAAATTGTGCAGTTTTAGAAAGAATAATGATCTACAATGCTAATTCAGTCTTTGCAGACTAAAATAATGATTTGTATGATACATAACTCTTCAAGTAGACTTGCATTTCAAGTTTTATTTGACAATACGTTGGGTACAGTGGCAAATTAAAAAAAAAGAACACTAGTGTGAGAAGGCCCTTCAACCCCACATGCCTGTTTTGCCATTCATTAAGATCATGGATGATCTAATCATTCAACATTTTTTTGCTGCTTGATTCCCATAATCGTAGATTCCAAATAGACCAAAAATCTAACTAGTATATCTAACTAGTATAGTTAGATTTTATACAGCAGCTCCAATGTTGTCATATCATTCCAAGACATTTCAAGAAAGTGCGGGGAAAGCATATATGACGGTCAGTTATCAATTGCTCTTTTGTATATCATGCAGTGTTGACATTGTCTCAGAAACATGGACTTGCAGCTAGATTAATGTATAGTCAGAATCAGATTTATTATCACTGACAGATGGCATTAATTTTTTTGTTCCTTGGCAACAGTACAGTGCAACAATATAAAAATCTATAAATTACAACAATAAATTGTTAAAAATGGAGTAGCAAGGTTTTGTTCATGGACCATTTAGATAAGCTGTTCCGAGATCATTGAGTATGGGTCTTCAGGTCTCTATAGTAGGAACGAAAAGAGGTGAGTGCCCTTAATGATGGATGGTGCTTCTTGAGGCACTGCCTCTTGAAGATGCCCTTGCTAGTGGGGAGTGTTGTATCTGCTATAGAGTTGGCTTAATCTATATCCCTTTGCAGCCTCTTGCACTCCTGAGCATCGGGATTGTCATACGAGGTAATGATGCAACCTGTCAGAATGCCCTCCACTGTACATCTGTAGAAATCTATAAAATCTTTGGCATTGTACCAATCTCCTCGAACTCCTTCTTTGTGATTGCATCAATGTATTGGGCCTCTGAATTGTTGATGCTCAAGAACTTGAAGTTGCTCATCCATTCCACCACTTACCTTTCAGTGAGGACTGGTGTGTGTTCTTTTAACTTCCTCTTCCTGAAGTCCTTAATCCGTTCCTTGTTCCTGCTGATGTTGAGAGTGAGATTGTTAATGCGACACTGCTCAACCAACTGAACTATCTCTTGTACACCACTTCATCGCTCTCTGAGAATCTACCAACAAAAGTAGCGACATTGGGGAATTTATAGATGCCATTTGACCTATGATTAGCCACACAATCATGAGTGTAGGGAGAGCAGGGCATCAGCTAACCACGCAACTTTGAAGTGTGCCAGTGTTGCTAGTCCTGCAGAGATGTTATTACCTATTCGCGCTGACAGTGATCTCCCAATAAGAAAGTTGAAGATCATGTAGTCAAGGGGAAGTCTGCACTGATTCTTTCTTTACTCATCCAATAAGGCAGCAGAATATACTGGACCTAAACAAGGTCAAGGCCGAGACTGATGAATAACATTTGTGCCACAGGGATCTTAAAATCAATATAATGACCAACATGATAAAGGCCAGCTGGTTCTTGCCCACAATGGTAATGAACTTTAGTCACAATGTAGCTACAGGAGGAGGTCAAAAGCAGGGTGTTTTGTAATGAGTACTTTACCTCCTAATCTTGTAAAGTCTCATTACTAACTATTCATCTGCTTGGGTACAGTTAGAAAATTAAATAACTTCAGCAGAATGATACAATTGATTGTGCCTTTCTTGCTGGCTCCAATCCTCTGTCTAATAAAATGAGTTTGGAAGCAATTCACTTGGTGGGACTTATTTGATAGGTTCTGTTCACCTAGAATTATTTGAGCACATGTCAGTGAAAGTATTTATATTGTAATTAATAATTATACTTGGATGCAATATACCACCTATTTTGTTGGGTAACATTAATTTTCCACTTTGAGTCTGATTTTCAACCAAATAGTATATTGTAATGAATTGCTAGGGTTAATTTACTATGTCTTTTTCTCTCACAAAGAACTTGATAGTCGATGAAGCCTTCCCCCCCCCCCCCCCCCCACCAGTTTAAGCATTTGTCAAAGCAAGTGTTGAAATTGAATGCTTATTATTCAGAAACATTGGGGGGAAAATTTGGAAATCTTAAAGTTTAAGAACACACTCTCCTACAATTGTGCCCTTGTGCGTTCATACGCACACTCACACTAGATTTAGTCAAGTTAAATATTTTATTTGCTATTCTCCTCTCAACTTTCGGCCCCTTCACTGACTTTGTAGAACGCAGAACGCAGATCAGTTGTCAGATTTCCTAGTTTGAGAACAAATAAAACTCTTAAGTTCACACTGCCTTTCGAGGCTTCTTTTCTGCAGCAATGGGCAGGTGCCATAGCAGAAGATATTTTGGAACACTAGTTAACAGTTTTCCCCCTTCTGACTGTGGCTAAAGATCAGTATCAGAATAATCAAATATATAAGTAATGGTTTGAATCCTATTTTGCAATCCTGCAAAACAACACAGTAAAAATTAGTCGCAGTATCTATCCACAACAATCTAAATGAATATTTTTTCCTCTTTTCTGTAACTGGGAGGAATAAGTTAATTTATGAACAGGAATTGACTGGATGTTTGAAAATGTTATGTGGAGGAAATTCGAGGCCAGGTAACGGAACTAATTGATTAGTTTTAACAAAAGGTTGGCACAGTCATGAAGGTGATTGGTTGCCTCCTTTTCTATAAGATTCTGTGATCAATCTCTGAGCATCAGAACATACATGTACAAAATTTCCAAAATCTTGGTCACTTTCACTATGTAATGATGACACAAATGAACAGTTTTGTTCTATTGGAACTAAAATCTGGGTCATTTTTCTCCTCTTTTTTTGTTTGTGAAGATGATTGTTTTTAAAATTTTATCTGAACTGTGCAGTCATATTGCAATTCTCATTTGTGTTCATTTATCGTTTTTGAGAAAATACAGCTGATTACATAACTAATTTTCCTCATAGGAAATGTTTGGTGAAGAGCGATGTTCTGATAGTTGGTTCCATGGAACCAGCATAGCAACGAATCTACATCATGTCATTAACCACGTGCGAGTCAGGGTTCCGGAAACTGCACCTGAAGTGACCCGGGAACCACCTGCCAGCACAAGTTCAGGTGCCACTTGTGTACAGGTTAGTTTATACCAGATGAGACAGTTTGGTTATGTATTTTCAATTAACAAATACTTTTGCAAGTGTTAATCCCTTACAGTTTGTTAAGTGCATAATCTGGGAATTATAATGAATGTTCCATAAAATAAATGTCTTTTGTGTAAAACTTATACTCACACGTTACCTCCTGTGTGTTTCACATTTATGTAGAACGCCACTTCAGTTATTCAGCATTTTTATCCTTTTTCAAGGTGATAAATTATATTGAATAATCTGCTGGAGACAAAAAAAGTGACAGACCTTAGTTGTGAATGTCTTATCTGTACTGTACACTACTTGGAGCATAATAGTCAAAGGAGCACTATTATACACTAAAGATACAATAATTGTTAAATAGTGATCAATGCTTCTTGTACACTTATTAGGAACTGATAATCGATAATCAAAAGATTAGAATTTAAAAAATCCATTAGACTCAGTTATGTATTCAAATTGAAAGTCTATTCTTTGTATTCACACAGATTCCATATTTGTAATTTCTTTAAAATCATTGAGTTCCTTTGCATTCATTTTGAACATTGATAGAGTAAATCTGTTACATTACCACTCTTACAGGAGTCACAATGGTGCAGTTTGTAGAGGTTGCCTTGCAGCTCTAGCAATTCGGGTTCAATCCCAATTTCTGTGCAATAGAAATAGAATAGTACAGCACATTACAGGCCCTTCGGCCCACAATGTTGTGCCGACCCTCAAACCATGCCTCCCATATAACCCCCCCCCCCCCCACCTTAAATTCCTCCATATACCTGTCTAGTAGTCTCTTAAACTTCACTAGTATATCTGCCTCCACCACCGACCCAGGCAGTGCATTCCACGCACCAACCACTCTCTGAGTGAAAAACCTTCCTGTAATATCCCCCTTGAACTTCCCTCCCCTTACTATGTCCTCTTGTACTGAGCAGTGGTGCCCTGGGGAAGAGGCGCTGGCTGTCCACTCTGTTTATTTCTCTTAATATCTTGTACACCTCTATCATGTCTCCTCTCATCCTCCTTCTCTCCAAAGAGTAAAGCCCTAGCTCCCTTAATCTCTGATCATAATCCATACTCTCTAAACCAGGCAGTATCCTGGTAAATCTCCTCTGTACCCTTTCCAATGCTTCCACATCCTTCCTATAGTTAGGCGACCAGAACTGGACACAGTACTCCAAGTGTGGCCTAACTAGAGTTTTATAGAGCTGCATCATTACATCGCGTCTCTTAAACTCTGTCCCTCGACTTATGAAAGCTAACACCCCATAAGCTTTCTTAACTACCCTATCTATCTGTGAGGCAATTTTCAGGGATCTGTGGACATGTACCCCCAGATCCCTCTGCTCCTCCACACTACCAAGCATCCTGCCATTTACTTTGTACTCTGCCTTGGAGTTTGTCCTCCAAAGTGTACCACCTCACACTTCTCCGGATTAAACTCCATCTGCCACTTCTCAGCCCACTTCTGCATCCTATCAATGTCTCTCTGCAATCTTCGACAATCCTCTACACTATCTACAACACCACCAACCTTTGTGTCGTCTGCAAACTTGACAACCCACCCTTCTACCCTCACATCCAGGTCATTAATAAAAATCACAAAAAGTAAAGGTCCCAGAACAGATCCTTGTGGGACACCAGTAGTCACAATCCTCCAATCTGAATGTACTCCCTCCACCATGATCCTCTGCCTTCTGCAGGCAAGCCAATTCTGAATCCACCTGGCCAAACTTCCCTGCATCCCATGCCTTCTGACTTTCTGAATAAGCCTACCGTGTGGAACCTTGTCAAATGCCTTACTAAAATCCATGTAGATCACATCCGCTGCACTACCCTCATCTATATGCCTGGTCACCTCCTCAAAGAACTCTATCAGGCTTGTTAGGCATGATCTGCCCTTCACAAAGCCATGCTGACTGTCTCTGATCAGACCATGATTCTCTAAATACCCATAGATCCTATCTCTAAGAATCTTTTCCAACAGCTTTCCCACCACAGACGCAAGGCTCACTGGTCTATAATTACCCAGACTATCCCTACTACCTTTTTTGAACAAGGGGACGACATTCACCTCCCTCCAATACTCCGGTACCATTCCTGTGGACAACGAGGACATAAAGATCCTAGCCAGAGGCTCAGCAATCTCTTCCCTCACCTCGTGGAGCAGCCTGGGGAATATTCCGTCAGGCCCCAGGGACTTATCTGTCCTAATGTATTTTAACAACTCCAACACCTCCTCTCCCTTAATATCAACATGCTCCAGAACATCAACCTCACTCATGTTGTCCTCACCGTCATCAAGTTCCCTCTCATTGGTGAATACCGAAGAGAAGTATTCATTGAGGACCTCGCTCACTTCCACAGCCTCCAGGCACATCTTCCCACTTTTATCTCTAATCAGTCCTACCTTCACTCCTGTCATCCTTTTGTTCTTCACATAATTGAAGAATGCCTTGGGGTTTTCCTTTACCCTACTTGCCAAGCCCTTCTCATGCCCCCTTCTTGCTCTTCTCAGCCCCTTCTTAAGCTCCTTTCTTGCTACCCTATATTCCTCAATAGACCCATCTGATCCTTGCTTCCTAAATCTCATGTATGCTGCCTTCTTCCACCTGACTAGATTTTCCACCTCACCTGTCACCCATGGTTCCTTCACCCTACCATTCTTTATCTTCTTTACCAGGACAAATTTATCCCTAACATCCTGCAAGAGATCCTTAAACATCGACCACATGTCCATAGTACATTTCCCTGCAAAAACATCATCCCAATTCACACCTGCAAGTTCTAGCCTTATAGCCTCATAATTTGCCCTCCCCCAATTAAAAATTTTCCTGTCCTCTCTGATTCTGTCCTTTTCCATGATAATGCTAAAGGCCAGGGAGTGGTGATCACTGTTCCCTAGATGCTCACCCACTGACAGATCTGTAACCTGACCTGGTTCGTTACCTAATACTAGATCTAGTATGGCATTCCCCCTAGTCGGCCTGTCAACATACTGTGACAGAAATCCATCCTGGACACACTTAACAAACTCTGCCCCATCTGAACCCTTGGAACTAATCAAATGCCAATCAATATTAGGGAAGTTAAAGTCACCCATGATAACAGCCCTATTATTTTTGCACCTTTCCAATATCTGCCTCTCAATCTGCTCCTCGGTATCTCTGCTGCTACCAGGGGGCCTATAGAATACCCCCAGTAGAATAACTGCTCCCTTCCTGTTCCTGACTTCCACCCATACTGACTCAAAAGAGGATCCTGCTACTTTTACCCACCTTTTCTGTAGCTGTAATAGTATCCCTGACCAGTAATGCCACCCCTCATCCCCTTTCCCCCCCTCTCTATCCCTTTTAAAGCACTGAAATCCAGGAATATTGAGAATCCATTCCTGCCCTGGTGCCAGCCAAGTCTCTGTAATGGCCACTACATTATAATTCCACGTATGTATCTAAGCTCTCAGTTCATCAACTTTGTTCCTGATGCTTCTTGCATTGAAGTACACACAGTTTAGCCCTTCTACCTTACTACCTTTACACCCTTTATTCTACTTCTCTTTTCTCAAAGCCTCTCTATATGTTAGATCTGGCTTTACTCCATGCACTTCTTTCACTGCTCTATCGCTCTGGGTCCCATCCCCCTTGCAAATTAGTTTAAACCCTCCCGAACCATGCGAGCAAACCTACCTGCAAGGATATTGCTCCCCCTCGAGTTCAGGTGTAACCCATCCAATCTGTACAGGTCCCACCTTCCCCAGAAGAGATCCCAATGATCCAAAAATCTAAAACCCTGCCCCCTGCACTGTTTCCTCCAGAATCCCCAGGACAGGTAGGCTGGTAGATTAATTGATGATGATGATGTTGACTCAGGCCTGAGAGGGCAGTGTCGGGCATTTTTAGGCCTTACAAGGTACAGAACGAAAGACTGTGGCACGCCACTCCACACACATCCATTTTTGCAGTATTTTTCTTTATTTTACGAGGTTGAGCTCAACACTCAGCCTGGCACAGATGGAAAGTGAACTTGGGAACGGCCCTACTGGATTCGAACCTGGGAACCTCCGTTCCGGAGTCCAGCGTTGATATCACTGCGCCACCAGCTGACCTGAATTAATTGGCCGTTGTAAATTGTTGCTGGAGTGTAGATGAGAAATAGATACGGCAACATTAAGTTGGGAGTTAGAATTGATCTTCAAAAACAGAATTTTTTTCCCTTGTAAGTGTGATAAAGATTTCCTCAATTCTTGTATCTAAAATGCAGATGTAACTTCATTAATATATGATCCTTTTTCAGGTAAAACAGCAATTTGGGCTGAAAAGCATTCTTAAAGCAGTAGAGTATCCTGGCAATTCACTAGAACTTAGCACACACAATAGAAGAGAGCTCTCACTAAAGGGATAGTGGTGAGCAAACTTGTGGGCTAAAGATAGACAAGTCCCCTGGTCCTGATGGAATGCATCCCAGAATACTGAAAGAAATGGCAGAGGTTATAGTAGAGGTTTTGGTGGAAAATTCTCTGGATACTAGGCAGGTCCCATTGGATTGGAAGAAGGCGAATGTCACGCTAAAGTTTAAAAAAAAAAGGATGTAGGCATAAGGCAGGTAACGATAGGCCAGTTAGTTTAACATCTGTAGTTGGGAGAATGCATTAAGCTATGATTAAAGAAGAACTATCGAGGCATCTTGGAAGAAATGGATCCATTAGGCAGAGGCAGCATAGGTTCAGCAAAGCCAGATCCTTTCTGACAAACACTGGAGTTATTTGAGGATATAACGAGCACGGTGGATAGAGGGGAACCTATGGACGTTATTTACTTGGATTTCCATAAGGTGTTCGAAAGGTGCCATGTAAAAGAGTTATTCATAAGATAAGGATACACAGAGTTGGGGTGATGTGTTAGCATGGATAGAGGATTGGTTAACCAATAGAAAACGGAGTGTCGGGATACATGGGTGTTTCTGTGGTTGACAACCAGTGGTGAGCGTTGTGCCACAGGAATCGCTGCTGGGCCTGCAACTGTTCACGATATACATTATTGATCCAGAAGAGGGGACCGAGTGTAGTGTATCTAAGTTTACCGATAACAATAAATTGAGTGGAAAACCAAATTGTGCAGAGGGTATGCAGAGCCTGCAGAGAGATACAGATAGGTTAGTGGATGGGCAAGATGGAGTACAATGTTGGAAAATGCAAGGTTGTCCACTTTGGAAGGAAAAATGGAAGATCAGGTTATTATTTAAATGGTAAAAGTTTGCATAGTGCTGCTGTGCAGAGGGACTTGGGAGTACTTGTGCATGAATCACAAAAGGTTGGTTTGCAGGTGCAGCAGGCTATCAAGAAGGCAAATGGAATGTTGGCCTTCATGCTAGAGGGATTGAATTTAAGAGCAGGGAGGTGATGCTGCAACTGTACAGCGTACTGCTGAGGCTGCATCTGGAGTTCTGCATGCAGTTGTGGTCTGCTTACTTGTAGAAACATAGACTGGCTCTGGAGGTGGTGCAGAGGAGGTTCACCAACTTGATTCCAGAGATGAGGGGTTAGACTATGAGGAGAGATTGAGTCACCTGGGACTGCACTCACTGGATTTCAGAAGGATGAGAGGAGATCTTATAGAAACATGTAAAATTATGAAAGGGATAGGTAAGATAGAGGCAGAAAGTTGTTTCCACTTTTAGGTGACATTACAACTAGGGGATGTAACCTCAAGATTTGGGGGGAGTAAATTTAGAATAGAGATTAGGTGGAACTGCTTTTCCCAAAGAGTGGTAAATCTGTGGAATTCTCTGTCCAGTAAAGCAGTGGAAGTTACCTCAGTAAATATACTTAAGCAACACACATGGATTGCTGGAGGAACTCAGCAGGCCAGGCAGCATCTATGGAAGAAAGTACAGTTGACATTTCTGGCCGAAACCCTATGGCAGTACTGAGGCGAAAAAAGATGTAGAATAGATTTAAAAGGTGGGGGAGGAGAGAGAGAAACACAAGGTGATAGGTGAATATATTTAAGACAAGGTTGGATGGATTTTTGCATAATAGGTGAATTAAGGGTTATGGGGAAAAGGCAGGTAGGTGGAGATGAACCCATGGTCAGATTAGCTGTGATCTTGTTGAATGGAAGAGCAGGCTCAACTGGCCAGATGGCCTACTCCTGCTTCTATTTCTAATGTTCTTATGTATGCTCACCTTTTCCTGGTACATAGATCTTCACATTACTGATATCAGCTTTGTAACTTTTCTCTGTGCCCTTTCAATTACCTTCATGAGCTTTTCATGAAATAATGACCAGAACTTTAAGGTCTGTTGCAAGTTTAGCACAACTTTCCCAGTTCTCTAGAATTGAACTCCACTACTTAGTTTGCTTTACTAATAAGATGGCACCCATGACCGACAGAGATGCCTGAAAGACAGTTAATCAAACTGCTGATTCTTTTAAGGATGTTTCTACTACTAAACTGCAAGCAATTGGAGCCTCTAATTTACATTTTGATGATAGGTTTTTGGTCCAACTGAGCAATCTAGTGCTTTTGCTGTCTCTGGGGGAATTAAACCCCGAGTCTGCAGGAGTTAGATAAATGGGTGACTGTCAGGGAAGCGAAGGGAAGAGCTCAGATAGAAGAGAGCACCCCTGTGGCCATCCCCCTCAGTAATCGTTATCTCGTTTTGGATGCAGTTGAGGGGGATGACCTGACAGAGGACGACCCACAGCGATTGAGTCTCTGGCACTGAGCCTGGTTCTGTGGTGCAGAAGGGAAAGAGGAAGATGAGGAATGTGGTAGTCCTAGGAGATTCCATAATGAGGGGAACAGCCGAGAGGTTCTGTCAACCTGATAGAGATATCCGCATGGTGTGTTGCCTCCCAAGTGCCAGGGTACGGGATGTCTCGGATTGGGTGCAGAGTATTCTGAAGGGAGAGCATGAATAGCCAGAAGTCTTGGTACACGTTGGTACCAATGACATGCGTAGCAACGGTGGAGAATTCAGGGAGTTAGGTAGGAAGCTGAAAAGCAGGACCTCTAGGGTAGTAACCAGGATTACTGCCTGTGCCATGTGTTAGCGACGCCAAGAATAGCATGATAAGGTGTATTAATGTGTGGCTGAGAGACTGGTTTAGGGGGCAGGGCTTCAGATTCCTGGATCATTGGGGCCTCTTCTGGAGGAGGTAAGACCTGTACAAAAAGGACAGGTTACACCTGAATCCAAAGGGGTCCAATATCCTAGTGAGCAGGTTTAATAGAGCTGTTGGGGAGGGTTTAAACTAATTTGGCAGGGGTATGGGAACCGGAGTGATAGGGTTGAGGAAGGGTAAAACAAATAAATCAAAGATAGCGCGCAACCGAGATTATACAAAGAACAGGCAGGAAATGGGGCTGAATTACAGCATGAGTTACAGGGCAATAGAGGCGTGGTGCAGTTAAAACAGAAAGCAACAAATACTGGACTGTTGTTGTTATATTTGAATGCACACAGTATAAGGAATAAAATGGACGATCTTGACAGTCAGCTACAGATAGGCAAATATGATGTTGTGGCCGTCTCTAAAACTTGGCTATAGGATGGCTGCCATTGGGAGCTGAATGTCCAAGGATATACAGTGCATCAGAAAGATAGGTTAGTAGGCAGAGAGGGTGATTGTGGCTCTATGTATAAGAAATAATATTAAATCATTAGAGATCACATAGGATTGGATGGTGTTGAGTCTCTATGGGTTGAGTTAAGAAATGGCAAGGGTAAAAGGACCCTAATGGCAGTTGTATACAGGCCTTCAAACAGCGGCTGGTTATAGATTACAAATTACAGCAGGAGATAGAAAAGGCCTATCAGAAAGACAATGTCATGATAATCATTGGGGATTTTAACATGAAAGTGGATTGGGAAAACCAGCTTGAGAGAGAATTTGTAGAATGTCTAAGGGATAGCTTTTTACAAGAGCTTGTTGTTGAGCCCACAAGGGGATCGGCTGTGCTGAATTGGGTGTTGTGCAATGATCTGGAGGTGATAAGAGAGCTTAAGGTTAAGGAACCTTTGGGAAACAGTGATCACAATATGATCGAGTTCACATTGAAATTTGAGAGGGAAAAAAATAAAATCCAATGTGTCGGTATTTCAGTGGAATAAAGGAGATTACAGTGGCGTGAAAGGGGAACTGGTCGAAGTTGACTGGAAAAGGACATTTGCAGGAAGGACAGCAGAGCGGCAATGGCTGGAGTTTCTGCGAAAAATGAGGGAAGTGCAAGACAGATATATTCCAAATAAGAAGTAATTTTCGAGTGGAAGAAGAACACTACCGTGGCTGACAAGGGACATCAGGGCCAAAGTAAAAGCAAAAGGGAGGGCATACAAGGAAGCCAGAGCTAGTGGGTAGAGGATTGGGAAGCTTTTAAAAACTTGCAGAAGGAAACTAAGAAGGTCATTAGGAAGGAAAAGATGAATTGTGAAAGAAAGCTAGCGACTAATATCAAAGAAAATACTAAAAGCTTTTTTAAGTATATAAAGAGTAAAAGAGAGTTGAGGGTAGATACAGGACCAATAGAAAATGACACTAGAGATATTCTAATGAGAGATGCAGAGATGGCAAAGGAACTCAATATGTATTTTGCATCAGTCTTCACAGTATACCGGACATTCAAGAGTGTCAGGGAAGTGAAGTATGTGCAGTGAAAATTACGACTGAAAAGGTGCTCAGGAAGCTTGATGGTCGGGTGGATAAATCTCCTGGACCTAACGGAATGCAGCCTCGAGTTCTGAAAGAAGTAGCTGGAGAGATTGTGGAGACATTAATAATGATCCTTCAAGAATTGATAGATCCTGGCATTGCACTGGATGACTGGAAAATTGCAAATGTTACGCCGCTATTTAAGAAGGGTAGGAGGCAGCAGAAAGGAAACTATAGACCTGTTAGTCTGACATCTGTGGTTGGGAAGTTGTTGGAATCGATTGTTAGGGATGAGATTACGGAGTACCTGGAGGCACATGACAAGATAGACCAAAGCCAGCATGGTTTCCTGAAAGGAAAATCCTACTTGACAAACCTACTGCAATGCTTTAAGAAAATTACAAGCAGGGTAGACAAAGGAGATGCAGTAGATGTGGCATACAGTCAGACCTCCTTATCCGCGGGGGATTGGTTCCGGGACCCCCCCGCGGATACCAAAAAATGCGGATGTTCAAGTCCCTTATATAAAATGGTGTAGTATTTGCATATAACCTACGCACATCCTCCGGTATACTTTAAATCATCTCTAGATTACTTATAATACCTAATACAATGTAAATGCTATGTAAATAGTTGTTATACTGTATTGTTTAGGGAATAACAACAAGAAAAAAGTGTGTACATGTTCAGTACAGACGCAACCATCGTAGCTCTTCTGGGAACGCTGATGCTGCCTCGGCATCAGCTAATCCCGATTCTCCTGTGATCTTTAAGTTCTTGAGGCTGTAGAGCTTTACATAGCTCGCCAGCCATCCCTTACTAGCGTTAAACTCCTTCCTCTCGCTCACAACACAAGACGCGAGGCGAACAATGCTCAAACAACAAGTGCTGGAGAGAGAACTTCTGGGTTTTCCCGATCCGTGGCTGGTTGAATTCATGCATGCATAACCCGCGGATAAGGAGGGCCGACTGTACTTGGATTTTCAGAAGGCCTTGACAAGGTACCACACGAGTCTGCTTAGCAAGATAAGAGCCCATGGAATTACAGGGAAGTTACTAGCACGGGTGGAACTTGGCTGGTCAGCAGAAAGCAGAGAGTGGGAATAAAGGGATCCTATTCTGGCTGGCTGCTGGTTGCCAGTGGAGTTCACAAGGGTTGGTGTTGTGACTGCTGTGTATGTCAATGATTAATGGATTTGTGGCTAAATTTGCTGATGATACAAAGATAGGTGGAGGAGTGGGTAGTGTTGAGGAAACAGAGAGTCTGCAGAGAAACTTAGATAGTTTAGGGGAATGGGCAAAGAAGTGGCAAATGAAATACAATTTCCAACATTGTATGGTCATGCACTTTGGTGGAAGAAATAAATGGGCAGACTATTATTTAGGTGGGGAGAGAATTCAAAATGCAGAGATGCAAAGGTTCTTGGGAGTCCTTGTGCAAGATACGCAAAGGGTCAACCTCCAGGTTGAGTTGGTTGTGAAGAAGGCGAATGCAATGTTGGCATTCATTTCTGGAGAGATAAAATATAAGAGCAGGGACGTGATGTTGAGGCTCTATAAGACACTCGTTAGACCACACTTGGAGTATTGTGTGCAGTTTTGGGCTCCTTATTTTAAAAAGGATATACTGACATTGGAGAGGGTTCAGAGAAGATTCACAAGAATGATCCTAGGAATGAAAGGGTTACTGTATGAGGTACGTCTGGCAGCTCTTGGGCTGTATTCCCTGGAGTTCAGGAGAATGAAGGGGGATCTCATTGAAACATTCAGAATGTCAAAAGGCCTGAACAGATTAGATATGGCAAAGTTATTTCCTATGGTAGGAGAGTCCAGTACAAGAGGGCACGACTTCAGGATTGAAGGATGTTCATTTAGAACTGAGATTCAGAGAAATTACATTAGTCAGAGGGTGGTAAATCTGTGGAATTTGTTGCCATGAGCGACTGTGGAGGCCAAGTCATTGGGTGTATTTAAGGCAGAGATAGGTAGATTCTTGATTAGCCAGGGCATGAAAGGGTATGGGGTGAAGGCGGGGGAGAGGGGATGACTGGAAGAATTGGATCAGCCCATGATTGAATGGCAGACCAGACTTGATGGGCGAATGGCCTACTTCTGCTCCTATATCTTATGGTCTAAATGAGATTGAGAATGGAGTGTGTGGCTTAAAATCCAAAGGCAAATTCATTATCAGTGAGGAATAATGGAGGCTGATTAAAGCATTGAGCAAGATTGAAGTTGATGAGGATGAGACCGGAAGTGGATTTCAGTGCCATCTGCCTGTGTTTGACTGGTCTCCCTCTCCCTGTTGCTCGATGCTGCTGGAGGGAGGGTCAGGAAGAGTTGGATAAGTTGATTGGCGCAGCTCATGGCTGTGGATTTGTGGCTGTGGACTCATTTTTGGAGGACTCTGCATTTAATGTTCTGTGTATTTCTGGTTACTTTTACTTTGCTAATTGTGTGATTTGATTAAGAGTGTTTTGGTGCAGACCGGCTCTGCGGCCTGCAGTCAATGAATGATACAGAGCTTAACTAAATTGTACTGAACTAAACTGAACACTCCTAGACTATTTTGAGGACTTTAATGTTTATTATTCTCTGTGTTATTCACTTGCTTCTTGTGAGATTTGTTCTATTTTTTGCACGTTGGGTGTAGATACTTTCTTTGAATGGGTTCCATGGTGTTCCTTTGTTTCATGGCTGCCTGTAGGAGAATGAATCTCAGGGTTGTATACTTCATACATACTTTGATAATAAATATACTTTGAATCTTCGAACCTGTGGCCACGAATTTTATTAATTTTTACCTTTGTTCCTCTACCCTACTGAGATTCACACAGTGGCACAGGAGATGATGCTGCTGCTGCTGCAGATCTTTAGAGTCCTGGTGACCCAGGTTTGATTCTGACCTTGGGGCTTAATTGCAGTTTCCACTGTCTCTCTGACCACATGTTTGCTCTGTGTGCTTCATTTCCTCCTATCTTCCAAAGCTGTGCTCGTAGCTTCATTGATTAATGTGAATTGTCTCCAGCCTCGACATTGGCGGGTTTCATTAATATTTTTCACATATCACTAATCATTTTTTTACATTTTGTGGCTTTATCTCATTACTTATTTCATCACATTGTCATTTCCATGTTCTCGTCTTTGAGATCAGGGTCTAATTGGTTCCACTTAGCTTCTGGGGTTCTGAGGTATGGGATCTCCGAACTATTTTTGGAGATGGGGCAGGAAATGGCAAATAGAATGGGTGGGTAATATGTGTTACGGTGCACTGGTTCGTTCCTTGTCAAGAGTTTCTGTGTGTTTCTAGTGCATGGACTCAAGGTTCTCAGTAGCATAAGGTGTGCTCTTGCTTCTCTTTGATTAGCTGTGGGCAAGAGGTTTCCAGGAGTCTGCAGGAAACTTTGAGCATATACTTTTATCTTTTTTTTAAAATCTGATAATCTCTGGTGACAAAGTTTAAGTAGAGTGCTTTAGGAGTTCATTCAGTGTCAGACAATTGAGTGATGATATCTGTCCAAAGTAGCCAACTGTGAGTGATTAAAACTTACATGTTGCAAATGTTGTCAAAGAGAGGTAGATCCTCTCTTGTTGTGAGTTGTCAAGTCAAGTCACTTTTATTGTTATTTCGACCATAACTGCTGGTACAGTACATAGTAAAAATGAGACAACGTTTTTCAGGACCATGGTGTTAACATGACACAGTACAAAAACTAGACTGAACTATGTAAAAATCAACACAGAGAGAAAAAAAAACAACTACACTAGACTACAGACCTACCCAGAACTGCATAAAGTGTACAAAACAGTGCAGCCATTACAATAAATAATAAACAGGACAATAGGGCAGTAAGGTGTCAGTCCAGGCTCTGGGTATTGAGGAGTCTGATAGCTTGGGGGAAGAAATGTCACATAGTCTGGTCATGAGAGCCCGAATGCTTTGGTGCCGTTTCCCAGACTTCAGGAGGGAGAAGAGTTTGTATGAGGAGTGCTTGGGGTCCTTCATAATGCTGTTTGCTTTGCGGATGCAGCGTGTAGTGTAAATGTCCGTGATGGCAGGAAGAGAGACCCCAGTGATCTTCTCAGCTGACCTCACTATCTGCTGCAAGGTCTTGCGATCCAAGATGGTGCAATTTCTGAACCAGGCAGTGATGCAGCTGCTCAGGATGCACTCAATACAATCCCTGTAGAATGTGATGAAGATGGGGGGTGGGAGATGGACTTTTCTCAGCCTTCGCAGAAAGCAGAGATGCTGCTGGGCTTTCTTTGCTATGGAGCTAGTGTTGAGGGACCAGGTGAGATTCTCCGCCAGGTGAATACCAAGAAATTTGAGTGTCAGATTTTAAAAGGGAGCAGCATCTGTCAGGACGTTCTGTGGAGATTGAATCATTTGGGTTAGTTGGCACTTTGGCAAAGACTAATAAAAAGTTAGGTTTAAGTAGAGCAGCCATTGTGTGAGTGGTTCCAAGATTATCCTCATTTTTAATGTTAGTGGGAAACAACATATGAGTACTAAGTTCAAGGCTAAAAATCTTGCAGCTGTGTTTAGCTAGATTTGCCAAGTGAATATCTGCTTTATCTTTAAGGTTCTTTCCATCACATGAGATCAAGAAATGAACTGAGAGCAGGGAGTTAACAAAAGGACCAGACGATATCTCAGCTGTAGTACTGGCACTGTGCCCCAAAACAAGTCCTGTCTTCAGTCAAGCTGCCCTGGTAATGGTGACAGCAATTGAAAAATGCAGAAATTGCTCGTATATATGTTCTGGCCCAAAAAAAACCAGGATAATTCCACTCCAACCTGCCCTCAGATGTACCTGGTCCATTTCTGACACTCCCTCCCCTTTCTTGAGCTCTCTGTCTCTAACTCTGAAGACAGTTTATCTATTGATATCTTCTATAAACCCACTAATTCTCACAGCTACCTGGACTGTACCTCCTCCTACTCTGTCACTTGTAAAAATGCCATCTCCTTCTCTCAGTTCCTCTGTCTCCGCTGCATTGCTCTCAAGTTGAGGCTTTTCATTCAGAACTAATGCGATGTCCTCCTTGAAAGATAGGGGATTTCCTTCCTCCAGCATTAACACTGTCCTCACCCACATCTCCTCCAATTCAAGCGTGTCTACCCTCACCCCATCTCCCTGTCACCCCACCAGAGGTGTTCTCACCTACGACCCCACCAGCCTCCGTGTTCATCACATAATTCTCCACAACTTTCGCCATCTCTCAACAGGATCCCATCACCAAGCACATCTTCCCCCTCCCCCCATTTTGCACTTTCTGCAGCAATCGCTCCATAGGTGACTCCCTTCTCCGGTACCTCCCCACTGATCTTCCCCCTGGCACTAAGTGGAATAAGTGCCACATCTGCTCCTACACCTCCTCCTTCACTGTCATTCAGAACCCCAAAAAGTCCTTCCAGGTGCAGCGACATTTCACCTGTAAGTCTATTGGGGTAATCTGTTGAATCCGATGCTTCTGTTCTGGCCTCCTGTATATCGGTGAGACCCAGCGTATATTGAGCAGACCGTTTCGCCAGGCACCTACGCTCCGTCTGCCAGAAAAAACAGGATCTCTCTGCAGCCACCCATTTCATTTCTACTTCCCATTCCCATTCCAACATGTCAGTCAGTGACCTCCTGCACTGCCGTGATGAGGCCACTCTCAGGTTGGGAAGGCAACACCTTGTATTCCATTTGGGTAACTTCCAACCAGATGGCACAAACATCAATTTCTCCAACTTCCAGTAATTGCCCCCCCTCACCATTCTCCGTTCCCACTTCCCCTCTCTCGTCTTATCTCCTTGCCCGCCCATCACCTCCCTCTGGTGCTCCTCCCCTTCCCTTTCTTCCATTGTCTGCTGCACTCTCCTGTTAGATTCACTCTTCTTCAGTCTCTATCTCTTTCACAAATCAACTTCCCAGCATTTTACTTCACCCCTCTTCCCCTCGCCTATCACCTTGGACTTCCTCCCCTCCCCCCCACATTCTTACTTTGTCTTTACACCTTTTTTTCCAGTCCTGGTGAAGAGGCTCAGCCCAAAATGTTGAATGCTTGCTTTATTCTTGCTGAGTTCCTCCAGCATTTTGTGTGTGTTGCTTAGATTTACAGCATCTGCAGATTTTCTTGTGCTTGTGGTCCAGCTATTTATTGTCTAGTCACTGGACTCGACAAGTGATGAAATCAGCAGCATTGTCAACTGATGTTCATTTTGGGTTTCAACAGGACTGCTCTGCTTCAGGCCTCATTCCAACTCTGTACCAGAGTTGAAATCCAGAGCTGATGTGAAATTGATGGGCCTTGTGATCAAGGCAGTGTATAATCTAGTGTGACAGCAATTCAATACTTTAAACTATAAGGGATGTAGACTCATTTGAAACTATTAAACACCAGCTCAACACCTATTTATTTAACTTTGCTTTTAACAAACATATTTTTGCTTTTTATTTTCATGTTTATTTTTATTTCTATTTTTATTTTCATGTTTGCACTTTGTCCCATTGCTATGCACTTTGAACTATATCATCTATGTGAAAAGTGCTCTATAAATAAGTTATTATTATCAAGGTGGCTAAATAAAACTGTGGTAATGGGGAATTAGAGGAAAAACATACTAATGGTTGGAGTCATGCTTTGCACAATTTGAGTGGTTATGGTTATTAGAGGGGATGAATCTTCCAATTTGCAGACCATGGCTGAAGGTACTCCTGGGGGTAGTGTCCTAAACTGAATTACCATAACTTGCTTTGTCAATGACCTTTCTTCCATGATAAGATGCTTACTGATGAATGTACATCATTTATTTTCATTCACAACTCTTCAGTAAATAAATGGGCTATGCTTGACTACCTGGAAGTTTGAATTGATATCAAATTTGTGCTTGTGCTAGAAAAGTGTCAGGCAATATCCATCACTAACGAGAGTGGCTAACCACTTGGCATACAATGGCAACACTGTCACCAAATCTCCCTACTTCTAAATCCTGGGGAGTCACCACTGATGAAAAACTCAGTTTAACCAAATCACACAAATTTTGTGGCTGCAAGAAAATTTCAGAGGTTGGGTAGCTTTTCTGCTGTGCACAAGGGACAAATTAGATTTGTGATGAGATATTCTTCAGGTCTGAATGACTGAGCCTGCAACATTGCTTAAGAAGCACACCACCATCCAGGACAAAACATTCATTCCTTTCACCTCTGGTAACTGTGGCATGAACATATTATGGTAAATTGTTTCCAAATCTGCAGCCTCTACCACCAAAAAGGTGAAAAGCAGTATATACACTTGAATGCCACCACCTTCAGTACATGTTCTCACACACTGTCCTGAATTGGAAATGCATTGCCAGTTTGTTATCATTGGGTACCTTCACATTAAAGACTGCAGCTATTCAAGAAGATAGTTTATCATATTCTTTCCAAGGATATGAAAGGATGGGAAATAATGGTGTTTTGCCAATGTTGTACACATTCAAAATGTGAATGAATAATAAAAATGTATAGCATTGTGCATATGGGGAAGTTTTTATATATAAAATAAGATTGAAGCTGAGAAATTGCATTTATTTAAATCCAGATTGTATTTTACATTTCAGGGGTCAGAGAGGAAATATTTTCAGTTCAGTTTTGTTCTGTACTTAGGGAAGGTTGTCAAGAAAATTCCATTTTTTTTGTTATCACATTTGCATTCCCTGTTAATAGTACCTTGTCATCCAATCACCTATAAAATATAAAATCCTCTATCATCGTTAATAGATGATGCATTGTTTGTCACAGTTAGGTTTGATGAATAAGATACAGAAAGTGAATTATTTGGATCTTGCATGTGTGTTTATATTTCAGTTAATGAGAATATCTTGCTTTGAAGCTAGCTGTTCTTTGCCTGAAGTTTTGTCATGTCTTTCTTCCTATGTGACAGGGGTCAAGAAGGGCCACTGCTCTCAACAGAGAGGTATTTCACTGCAGTTTAAGTTTTGTCTTGTCTTTGAATAACCAGTGTGTCAAAGTACTTGTATGTAGCAATGTATGATTCGGTAAATTGCCTTTAACCCTACTATAAACATTATGGTGTTAAATCATTAAGAATCCTAACTGCACTTTGAAGTTTGATGTTAAATGTACTTTGCTGAATTGTATTTACATTGCATTTCTTAAGCGATCAAGTGCATTGGCATAGTTTTTTTTCAACAGCAAGAATAAGAAAAGCTTTCAGCTTGCTTCTTGGGTGTAAATTGGGTGTTAAGAGTTGGTTATCTTCCTTTTCAATTTCATACATTCAAAAAATCTGAAAATATTTGTAACAATAACCATCAATAAATTAACATAACTGCTTTTTTCCTCAGCCATGATTTAACACTCTACGCCAATATCATGTGCTTCAGTACTTGTAGGCATTCGCAGTTTTATTGATGAAAGTCTCTTTCTGTAGGCATGGCTGTCAAGAATACAATTATTTTCAACTACTTGGGCTGTGGTTGAGTTCAGCCACTAAATCAATTCAAAACAGAGGTTAATTGATTTCTGCAAATGAGGGAATCTGGGAAATGGGTAATGCATGAAAGTAGAGGTAAGATCAGTCACGTTCTTGATGAATGGTGGAGCAGGTTGAAAGGGTTACATAGTGTACTCCTCTTAATTTTATGTTGTGATTGGAATTTAATTTATTTTTTTCTTCCAGACTTCAAATACAGCTCAGGTCTTCAGTTTAGTTGCAGAACGTAGACGAAAATTTCAGGAAATTATAAATCGCAACAACAGCAGCACTATTCACAATGCAGATGTTAGACCAAAGACATCAAAGTGGACTGCACCTAATTCAACTCCACAATTCACCACAACCATTTTGGAAGTCAGAGAAAGTATGCTGTCTCTCCTAATTAAACTGCATCATAAACTCTCAGGAAAACAAAACTCATACTATCCATGCTGGTTAGAAGATTCAGAATCAACATCGAGGTTGGACCCAATGCAGCAGATCCATGGTGATGGGACAACAGCAGTAGAAAGAATTTTAATAAAGACTGCAGCACGGAGTCGGCAAAACAAGTTCAGGATTGAGGAGATTTATAGGAAGGTAGCACCTCCTACACCTCCAAAGAAGAGTATTTCGGATAAGAAAGCTCTAGATAAAGAAGAAAGGTAAATCTTTATCCAGATATACAATATATGTGCATTTGATGAAAATCCACTAGGAAACTAAAGTTCATATTTGCATGTATTTTTTTCAGGATCAGAATCAAGTTTATTATCACTGGCATATGTTGTGAGATTTGTTGTTGTGTGGCAGCAGTATATTGCAATACATATTAGGTAGGGGAGACTAAAAGGATGTTTACAAGGATGTTGCCAGGTCTGAAGGACCTGAGTTATAAGGAAACATTGAATAAGTTAGGACTTTATTCCTTGGAACAGAGAAGATTTGAGAGGAGATTTGATAGAGGTATACAGAATTATGAGGGGTATAGATAGGGTAAATGCAAGCAGGCTTTTTCTACTGAGGTTGGGTGAGAGTGCCACTAGAGGTCTGGATAGGTGCATGGTTGGTAGGGGTATTGAGGGCTATGGTCCCGATGCAGGTTGATGGGAGTAGGATGGGCCATAGAGTCTGTTTCTGTTCTGTGCTATACTTTTCTGTGACTCTAAAACAAGGGGGCACAAATTTAGGGTGAATGGGGAAAGATTTGAAAGGCTACTTTTTCACGCAGAGGGTTGTGAGTACGTGGAAGGAACTGCCTGAAGGAGTTGTTGATGTAGGTACAATAGTGTATTTTAAGAAGCACTTTGATTAGGTACGTGGAGGGGTGGGCTTAGAGGATAAGGGAGCAAATGCCAGAAATTGAGGCTAGCTGGCTGGTCACTGTGGTTGGCATGGACTTGTTGGGCTAAAGGGCTGTATCTATGCTGTATTGCTCAATGACTTTTTGACTTTGTGACTGAAATTAGCCCAAAGAAAATAGGGTTGAAATATTTTGCTTCAACTGGAATTATACTTTAAAATTTGAATCTTTCCAGTATAGTGGAATCACTAAAATTCAGAGGTTATGTAAAATATTTAAGTTAAATGATGTAGAGAAACAATTCATACATTATTGGAAATATACTAGATTTGACTATCATCTACAAGGAAATTTATAATTATCATTTTAAATATATATTCTAATCAGTAGTATTTACAAAATCAAAACCAGTGCTACTTGAATTATGTTGTACAAACTGATTAAAATTTAAATGTCATGTCTTTAAGAAACAAATACGACATGTATTGCTAAGTGGTGGTGAAAATAAAAAAAGTAAGTAATGAATGTTGGAAATCTGAAATAAAAAATACTTGGCCCCTCTCATTTTAAATGGTGATGCGTATAGTGTATTCCTATATTCCTATTGTAACTTAAACTATTAAAACAATTGGATTAGAAAAATGATACAGTAATATTTCTAAAATTCATCAAAAATATATTGGATTTCAAAGAGATTTCATTTTAAGCTATTTGTGTTTTCTTTAAAAAAACAGCTGTTGCAATGTTGTTTTGTGTAATAAGACCAAAATTCTGGAATTTGCACAGTATGTAGAAAGAAAAAGGAATTTTGATTTAGGTTTCTGTAGCTGCCATTCAATTTTATTTTACAGATTTTCTCTCTGAATAATTTCATCATTTGTCATTCATTGGCAGCAGATACTAAAATTAAGATAAATCACATCGATGGAATACGGAATCAAATGTAGACTCGGTTTAATCCATTGTGTATTTCAAGTTAGATTTAGTAGTGATGAAAATGGAAAGGGCAATAAGTAGGTGATGATGACCCATTTTTTTCCAGTTTTGACCTTTAGTCAAAGACAAGTGGCATCTCTCACAAGATAGACTGTTTCCACAGCAACTAGCGCTGTACCAAAGGAAAAGACAAATTGATGCTGATATCTTGCAGCCTTACTATGTCTACCCTTTAAGCAGTCAGAAAAATTACTGAGCTGAATGGAATCTGTCAGAATCTGTTTATATCATATACTCAGGAATCTCCATATACATTAGGAATAATTTTAGGTCAGAAATGCCGTGAGCTGTGAAGAAACCCAGCTGCAGAAAGTGAAGGTTAATTCAGATTTTTTTTGAATTTATCTGCCAAGTGTTATAGTATATTAGACGTGTTTCTAATCATACATTCTTTATCAGCTGATTATTGACCACTGATCCAACAAATAAAAATCAATAAAAAGCTTAGACCAGTACATTGTTTCACTTGAATGATCTTCATTTCAGGTTGCTTAAAGGCATTTACTGTATTCTGAAATTATTCTATCTAAAGTTTTGTTTATAAGGATTTCAAGATTTCAATATCCCTTATGCAGCTCTTTCTTTCAAATTTTTTGCTAAAATTCCTTTTTCACAATACAGTTGACTAGCATGTCCCATATAACCCGTAATTCTGAGTTTGGGGAAATGTCCTCCAAATGGTTGCTGCCAGATGCAAAATAGTGGCTAATTAAATTAGCAAGCATTATCTGTTAATATATAATCTGCCCTCCATCCTATTGTTTCCTCCCCTGCATTTGGCTTGTTAGTGATCAAACCTAGCTGGTTGTACCTGGGGTATAATAAAGAATGATTTTCTTGATGGCTAGTTTTTGTTTTGGTGCCCACTTCCTTGCCTGTGATGTGTGTGCTATAAGTCATGCAATTAATGTCTCACAGAACAACGTTCTACTATAATTGAATTTCCATGTGCCACTTTCCTTAAAATGTATAAAATCTATATATTGAAGCATTTATATACTGGCAACAATTATACCAGTGCTCAAGAACAATGTGAGCTGCCTTAACAACTATCAGCCAGTATTACTTACACCTGTAGTGATGAAATGCTTTGAAAGGTTTGTCATGGCTACAATCTACTCCTGCCACTACAATTTGCTTATTGCCACAGTAGGTCTATATTGGATGCGAACTCAATGGCGCTCCATGCAACTTTGGATTACATGCATGATACAAATACCTATGTCAGGGTGCTATTCATTGACTACAGCTCAAAGTATAACACCATCATTCCTACTGTCTAAATCGAAAAGGTGCAGTACCTCTCTCTGCAACTGGATCCTCGACTTCCTAACCGAAAGACCACAATCTGTGCAGATTGGTAATAACATCTCCACTTCGCTGACAATCAACACTGGTGCACCTCGGGGATGTGTGCTTAACCCACTGCCCTACTCTCTCTGTACCCATGACTGTATGGCAGAGCATAGCTCAAATGCCATCTGTACAACCATTGTTGGCAGAATCTCAGATGGAGATGAGAGGGTGTACCAGCTAGTTGAGGGGTGTTGCAACAACAACCTTGCACTTAACGTCGATAAAACCAAAGAGCTGATTGTAGACTTCAGGAAGGGTAAGATGAGGGAACATAAGCCAATCTGCATATAGGGAACGGAAGTGGAGAGAGTGAGAAATCTCAAGTTCCTGGGCGTCAATATCTCTGAGGAGCTAACCTGGTCCCAGCATATCGATGCAGCTATAAAGAAGGCGAGACAGTGGTTATATTTCATCAGGAGTTTGAGATCTCGTATGTCACCTAAAGCACTCATAAATTTCTGCAGATGTACCATGGAGAGCAATATGACTGGCTGTATCACCGTTTTGGTGGGGAGTGGTGGGGGCGGTGCTACTGCACAAGATTAAATAAGCTGCAGAGAGTTGTAAAATTAGTCAGCTCCATCATAGTTTCTAGTCTCTGTAGTATTCAAGGCGTCTTCAAGGAGCAGAGCATTTATAAGTTCCCCCATCACCCAGGGTTTGCCCTCTCTGTGACTGTCAGGAAGGAGGTACAGAAGCCTGAAGGTACACACCCATTGATTCAGGAACACAGTTTCTTCCCCTCTGATTTATAAATGAACATTGAACCCATGAGCACTACCTAGCTACTTTTTTGTTATTTTCTGTTTTGCACTACTTATCTTAATTCAACTATTTGATGTACTATGAGTATATATATATACACTGTATTTCAGGTTTTTCATATATTTATCATGTATTGCATTGTACTCCTGCCACAGAGTTAACAAATTTCTCGACATATGTTGGTGTTATTAAACCTGATTCTGGGTCTGAAGGGTTTACAAATGAGATTGTGTATCTGTTGAGTGAAAGCATGTGTTGAAGAGAAAAAAATGTGTTATTGAATAAAGGAAAAAGAAATAAAATTTGGGGAGGAGGAGGAGGAAAAGGGGATAATCTGGTTGGGATTGAATATTTGGGTTAATATGGTCTTATTAAATTCTGTTTGTGTGGGGGATGAGAGGAATGACTTCTCTTTAGGAGGTGTGGGAGGCTGTATTGAGAGAACAAAAGGAAGTTCGTGTGATAATAAATTTGGTCATCTTAGTATATGCAATCTTGGTTATCTTTTTGTATGAAAATGTTACTTAGGGTGCATGAATTAATAATTTAGTTTGAAATTTCATGAAGAAGTTTAGCACTTCTTATTTAAGCTTATTTATCAGTATGTGGTGTGCTTTTGAACTATTGTCTAACTGAATGATTGGGAACTGAAATTGATCAAAAAAAGTACATTTTCATTATTTGCCAGAAGTTCGTCTCAATGGTTAATAAGTAGCATTATTAAATTAGGCTGAACAACTTCAAAACTGCAGTAGAATTTATGAGTAAGATTTTTACTTTTCTCAAAAATAGGTTGCCATCTTTTTTTTTACTCTTAAGAAGGTTGAGACCTTGGTTTAACATCATTTTTACCAGGTTGCAGGAACCTCTCAAAAACAGAGACTGATCATTTATTTCTTCAAGTGTCAATTGATTAGAGAGTCATCTTTTATGACTAGAAGGTCATGTCTGTTATGGATGAAATGAATATTTCTATTTTATAGACTAAGGGTTTTGGTTTGGAATATGAAAATGCATCCATAATACTAAAATATGATAGAATGCAGATGTTAGATGGTAGGTCAGAGTAATAAACCAATGACATTTCCTTTTTTAAATTTATGGTAGATGGGCATTGTTGTCATTTATTGCCTATTCCTAATTGCTTTTGAGAATGAAGTAATGAACTATCATTTTTACTGCTTTAGTCAATGATGAACATGTTTCCTTTCCAAACAGCAGTTGATTAGGGACTCTTGTATTTAGATCCAGTGATGAAAAAATGACAGGTGACTTGGAGGGGAATGTAGTTGTGTTTGGGTGGCTGTTGTTATTGTCCTTTGAAGGTGGTAGAAATTCCTGGTTTGGAAGATGTTGCTGAAGAGTGAATTACAGATAGTTCTACAAACTGAAAAACATTTCTATAATAAAATATTGACCCATTATTTAAAGTGGTAGCTAATGAGCAGAAGATTTTCCCAGTTATCACCCTTTTGATATAATAAATTTGAGACTTATCATTAACTGCATATACCCGTGGATTTAATGTATAAAAAGAGTCTACTAAGAAAATAATAAAAATGTTGAATATCAGTATGTCTCAAAATTAGAATGTACCATTTGTATTTAAGCAAGCTTTTCTGATCTACACCCTGGTTAATTGATATGTGGGAAATGAAGCTTAAGAATGTAGAACAGTACAACCCAAAAACAGGCCCTTTGGTCCATGCTGTCTGCACCAACCATGAATCCAATCTAAACTATTTCCATGTGTCTGCACATGATCTGTATCCCACTATTCCATGGATGTTCATGTGCCTTTCTAAATGCCCCTTAAATGGCTTTTATTTTAAATAAATTAATAATGCTAATTGGTAAATATTGAAAAGGATTGTTGACCTATTTGCAAAAGGGCATCCTGAATCTGGAGAACAGTTCTCATTCTTTAAAATTCCAATATTCCACCCTTTCTATTTAGAGATGACAAGGAAAGAAAAATACCCTGGGTAGTAGTTCATCACTTTGCTGTATCTGAACATGTTAATTTTAGACATGATGCCCCTTATCTTTGTCTGATACCCATATATCTATCACCTGACATGGAATCTTGGAAGATCCTGTTCGGTAGCTATGTGGGTGTACTAAATTGAAGACCGCTGTAATTGTGAAGTATCATCCTCAGCCTCTTATGGGCATTTTTGGTAAAAGTATCAATTCTAAGTTGTAGGAGCATAAAACTGTATTTGTACTATCACACGGAGTTGAAAATATGCATTGGTGGTAATTGAAGGAAGTATGGTTGTTTTTTATTTTGTCCTTGCCAAACTTCAAGCAGCACCACTTTCAAAGTAACCTGATCATTTATTTTGTTTGTGAGGTCTTGTTGTGTGCAAATGCATGGCAACTTTATCTACATTTTTACAGCAAACACATGCTAGAAGTTATTAAATAGCTTTGAAACTTCTGAAATGTCCCGACTAAGGGAAAGCTGCTCTTCCTTTTTTTTTCAACCACCTAGTGACCTCTTGAAATAATGAGGTGTGGAATAAAAAATTTGAGTTTTCATTTTATGATTGATTTTTATTAATAAATGATAGAAATATTCAGCAGGTCAGGTATCTTCTGTCCAAAGAGAACATAATTAATCTTTCAGTTGAATAATCTTGACTCAGAACTGGGAAGGAGAGGAGGGTTGTGTGAAGAAAGAGTAAATAAGTCAGAGGAAATGTCCCTTGGGTGAGGCCAGGATTGTTGATGGGATAAGATGTAAATGGGGTTACCTTTTGGATGGATTATCAGGGCATCTAGAGAGGGGTACATGAAACAAAGGAATGAGAGTGGTTGGGAAATGGGAATACAAACAAAGGAGTAACCTATAGGATATTCCTGTGTCAATGGAGAGAAAATTAACACCACAAGCAAGTGTCACAGATTGACTGGCCATTTCTGACAGGCAAAGAAAGCAAGTTACCTGAATTAGTATTGAGTCTTGAAAGACTGCAGGGCCCCCAGAATAGAAGATGTCATACTGTTTTTCATGCTTACATTGGACCTCATTATCTGAATCAAGAATCGGGTTTAATATCACTGGCATTTGTCATGAAATTTGTAGCAGTACATTGCAATGCATAATAATAAAAATCTATAAATTGTATTAAGAAAAATATATAGTGGCATGCAAAAGTTTGGGCAACCCTGGTCAAAATTTCTGTTACTGTGAATAGTTAAGTGAGTAGAAGATGAACTGATCTCTAAAAGACATAAAGTTAAAGATGAAACATTCTTTTCAACAATTTAACAAGATTAGTCTATTATTTTTGTTTTGTGCAACTTTAGAGTGAAAATAAGGAAAGGAACACCATGCAAATGTTTGGGCACCCCAAGAGATTTGAGCTCTCAGATAACTTTTACCAAAGTCTCAGACCTTAATTATCTTGTTAGGGCTATGGCTTGTTCACAGTCATCGTCAGGAAAGGCCAGGTGATTTAAGTTTCAAAGCTTTATAAATACCCTGACTCCTCAACCCTTGTCCCAACAATCAGCAGCCATGAGCTCCTCTAAGCAGCTGCCTAGCACTCTGAAAATGAAAATAAATGATGCCTACAAAGCAGGAGAAGGCTATAAGAAGATAGCAAAGTGTTTTCAGTTAGCCGTTTCCTCAGTTCGTAATATAATTAAGAAATGGCAGTTAACAGGAACACTGGAGGTCAAGTTGAGGTCTGGAAGTCCAAGAAAACTTTCTGAGAGAACTGTTCGTAGGATTCCTAGAAAGACAAATCAAAACCCCTGCTTGACTGCAAAAGACCTTCATGAAGATTTAGCAGACTCTGGAGTGGTGGTGCACTGTTCTACTGTGCAGCGACACTTGCAGAAATATGACCTTCATGGAAGAGTCATCAGAAGAAAACCTTTCCTGCATCCTAACCACAAAATTCAGTGTCAGAAGTTTGCAAAGGAACATCTAAACAAGACTGATGCATTTTGGAAACAAGTCCTGTGGACTGATGAAATTTAAATAGAACTTTTTGGCCACAATGAGCAAAGGTATGTTTGGAGAAAAGAGGGTGCAGAATTTCATGAAAAGAACACCTCTCCAACTGTTAAGCATGGGGGTGGATTGATCATGATTTGTGCTTGTGTTGCAGCCAGTGGCACGGGGAACATTTCACTGGTAGAGGGAAGAATGAAATCAATTAAATACCAGCAAATTCTGGAAGCAAACATCACACCGTCTGTAAAAAAAAAAAAAGCTGAAGATGAAAAGAGAATGGCTTCTACAAAAGGATAATGATCCTAAACACACCTCAAAATCCACAATGGACTACCTCAAGAGATGCAAGCTGAAGGTTTTGCCATGGCCCTCACAGTCCCCTGACCTAAACATCATGGAAAATCTGTGGATAGACCTCAAAAGAGCAGTGCATGCAAGGGGATGTTACTAAGTACTGACCATGCAGGGTGCCCAAACTTTTGCTTCGGGCCCTTTTTTTTTGTTATTTTGAAACTGTAAAAGATGGAAATAAAAAAGTAATCTTGCTTAAAATATTAAAAAATATGTCATCTTTAACTTTATGCCCTTTGGAAATCAGGTCATCTTTTACTTGCTTAGCTATTTACACTAACAGATATTTTGACCAGCGGTGCCCAAACTTTTGCATGCCCCTGTACAGAAATTAAATTTCAAAAGTTTTGCAAAAAGAGAGCAAAAAAAGAAAAAATAGGTTCATTGGCCATTCAGAAATCTGATGGCAGTTGGGAAGAAGCTGTTCCTAAACTGTTGAGTGTGTGTCTTCAGGCTTCTGTATTACCTGTTTGATGGTAGCAATAAGAGGAAGGCATGTCCTGGGTAATGGGGGTCCTTAATGATGGACACCATCTATTTGAGGCATTGCCTTTTGAAGATGTCCTGGATGCTGGGTATGCTAGTGCCCATGGTGGAATTGGCTGAGTTTGCAACATCCTGCAGCTTTTCCCTATCCTGTGTACTGTACCAGTTAGAATGCTCTCCGTGGTCCATCTGTCAAAATTTGCAAGAGTCTTTGGTGACATACAAAGTCTCCTCAAACTCTGAATGAAATATGCTGTCGTGCCTTCTCTGTAATTAAGTCAATATGTTGGGCCCAGGAAAGATCTTCAGAGACATTGGCATCCAGGAACTTCAAACTGTTCTCCCTTTACACTTGATGAGGACTGGTGTATGCTCCCTCAACATCCTCTTCTTGAAGTACACAATCAATCCCTTGGTCTTACTGACAGTAAGTGCAAGGTTGTTGCTGCGACACCACTCAACCAGCTGATCTATCTCACTCCTGTTCAGGGGTTACAGTCATGTCGGTTAGATTGAGAATGGATGGAGAATTAGGATAACAAGGAGCAGGCAATCCACTGAATTGTTTGACTTCTCCAGTGTGGAGGAGAGTACATTAGTACTGTGTACAGAAGAAGTAAAAGAACAGGTTTTGCATCTCCTGCGATTGCATGAGAAAGTGCCTTGAGCAGGGTGTGCTTGCACAATAAAGGAAAGCTTCATGATGCAGAATGAAGTGGATTTGTTTGGTGTTGGAATATTGCTGATGGTGATGGGAATTTGAAAAAAATATCTTTTGTACACTTTTCTCAACGACAGTTTTATTTTAATCCGTTGATTTATTTTTCAGACGCCAGAAGGCCCGCGAGAGACAACAGAAATTACTTGCTGAATTTGCTTCAAGGCAGAAAAGCTTCATGGAAACAGCAATGGATCTTGGTAATTCTGTTTAGTAAAGTGAGATTTGTAACTTCGGTTATCCTGTATCATTATTGTTGTACAAATGAATATGGCATTCCTTTGTATTTTGAGATCAATTGGTTGAATTGCTTTATTGCATTGATATTTTCATTGTAATGGAGGGTACAGTTGTGGAATAGACATTCACTGCAGCATATAATGTTGCTGGATTTCACAATTAGGCTGAAAAATCTTAGCACTATGAAGAATTACATTTTGGATATATTTCTCATTGGATAACCTTAAGCCCGATTGTGACACCCCAAAAACGTGGGGTTTTTACAAAGGCAAGGGCACAATGGAACATGATGAAGAAAAAGTATATAAAATCATAAGGCATAGGAGTAGAATCAGGTCTATCAGCTTATCAAATCTGCTACATCTTTCCAGCATCCCTCTCAACCCCATTTTCTTGCCTTCTCCCTGTGACTTTTGACGCCCTTAATAATTGAGAATCTGTTAAGCTCCACTTTAAATATACTCAATGACTTGGCCTCCACAGCCATCTGTGGCATGAATTTTCACAGATTCACTGCCCTCCATCTAAAGAAATTCTTCCTCATCTCTGTTTTCAAGGGATGCCCTTCTATTCTGAAAGTGTGCCCTCTAGTTCTAACCCCCCCTCCAACAAAAGAATACATCCTCACCACATCCACTCTGTCTCGGCCATAGGTTTCAATGAAATGCCCTCATCTAAATTCCAGTGAGTACAGGTCCTAAGATCCTCATATGTTAACCCTTTCATTCACGGAATCATTCTTGTGAACCTCCTCTGGACTTTCTCCGAAACCAGTACATCTTTTCTTAGATAAGGAGCCCAAATTTGCTCACAGTATTCCAAGTGCAGTCTGACCAGTGCCTTATATAGCCTCAGCCTTACATCCTTGCTTTTATAAGATCATAAGATATAGGAGCAGAATTAGACCATCTGACCCATCGAGTCTGCTCCATTCTCCACCATTCAATCATGGCTGATCCTCTTTTTTTTCTCCCCCTCAACCTCAGTTCCCGACCTTCTCCCCGTAACCTTTGATGCCATATCCAATCAAGAACCTATCAATCTCTGCCTTAAATACACCCAACAACCTGGTTTCCACTGCTACACATGGCAACAAATTCCACAAATTCACCACCCTTTGCTAAAGAAATTTCTCCGCATCTCTGTTTTGAAAAGGCGCCCCTCTAACCTGAGGCTGTGCCCTATTGACCTAGACTCTCCCACCATGGAAGACATCCTTTCCACATTTATTTTGTCTAGGCCTTTCAACATTCGAAAGGTTTCAATGAGATTCCCACTAATAATTCTGAATTCTAGTGAGTACAGATCCAGAACCATCAAATGTTCCTCGTATGATAACCCATTCATTCCCACAATCAACCTCGTCTCCAATGACAGCACATCTTCTCTTGGATGAGGAGCCCAAAACTGTTTATAATACTCAAGGTCAGGCCTCACCAGTGCCTTTATAAAGCTTCAGCATTACATCCTTGCTCTTGTATTCGAGACCTCTTGAAACGAATGCTAACATGGCATTCGCCTTCCTCACCAGCGACTCAAACCTGCAAGTAAACCTTTAGGGTGTTCTGCGCAAGGACTTCCAAGTCCCTTTGTATTTCAGATTTTTGGATTTTCTCCCCATTTAGAAAGTAGTCTGAACATTTATTTCTACTATCAAAGTGCATGACCATGCATTTTCCAAAATTGTACTGCGTTTGCTTGCCAATTCTCCTAATCTGTCTAAGTCCTTCTGCATCTTATCTGTTTCCTCAACACTACCTGACCCTCTACTAATCTTCAATTCATCTGCAAACTTGGCAACAAAGCCATCTATTCCATCATCTCAATCATTTATATACAGTATAAAAAGAAGTGGTCCCACCACCGACCCCTGCAAACAATACTAGTCATTGGCAGCCAACCAGAAAAGGATCTTTTTATTCCCCCTCGCTGCCTGCTACCAATCAGCCAATACTCTAAACGTATTAGGAACTTCCCTGTAATACCATGGCTCTTAACTTGGTAAGCAGCCTCATGTGTGGCACCTTGTCAGAGGCCTTCTGAAAGTTCAAATATACGACATCCACTGCATCCCCTTTATCTATCCTACTTGTTATCTCCTCAAAGTTTTCCAACAGGTTCGTCAGGCAGGAGTTTCCCTGAAGGAAACCATACTGACTTTGTACCATCTTGTCCTGTATCACCACGTACTCTTATCACTTAATCCTTAACAATTGACTTTTAACATCTTCCCAACCACTGAGGTCAGGCTAACTGGTCTATAATTTCCTTTCTGCTGCTTTTCTCCTTTCTTAAAGAGTTGAAGGACATTTGCAATTTTCCAGTTCTCTGGCACTATGCCAGAGTCCAATGATTTTTGAAAGATCATTTCTAATGCTACCACAATCTCTAAAGCTACTTCTTTCAGAATCCACGGGTGCAGTTCATTTATATTCTAGTCCTCTTGAAATGAATGCCTCCATACCACTGACTCGATTTGCAAGTTAACCCAATCAGGCACAAGGACTCCCCAAGTCTTAATCCACCTCCGTTTTCTGAATTTTCTCTCCATTTAGAAAGTATTCTATGCCTTTATTTCTTCCAACCGAAGTTCATGATCATGTACTTCTCTACACTATATCCATTTGCTGCTGCTTTGCCCATTTGCCTAATCTTTCTAAGTCCTTCTGCAGACTCACTGCTTCCTAAACAGAATCTGCCTCTTTCTCTATCTTAGTATCATTTGCAAACTTGGCCACAAAGCCATCAATTCTGTCATCCAAATCATTGATGTATAACGTGAAAAGAAGTGGTCCCAACATCGATCCTTGTGGAATACCACTAGTTACGAGCAGTCAACCAGAAAGGGCCCCCTTTATTCTCACTCTTTGCATCTTGCCAGCCAACCAATCTTCTATCCATGCTAAGATCTTTCCCTTAATACCATTGTAGCGATGTACTACATACAGAGCTAGAGACAATGACATGCAGTCGGTAAGTTGTTTCGAGACTAGTTTATTCAAACTTCGCAGCGCTGGCACTTAATCCCTATCTCCTGCCCTCTCCGGGCAGAAATGACGTCAGAGGTGCATTACCAAAAGTCTCTCCCCGTGCGCTGGCTATTTGTGAGCCGGTTCGCCTGCACAGAAAGTGGGTCGCCACACCATGGGCTTTTATCTCATCTAGCAGCCTTGTCAAAGGCCTTTTGAAAATTCAAGTAAGAAACATCCACTAACTCTCCTTTGTCTATCCTGCCTGTTATTTCTTCAAAGAATTCCAACAAATTTGTCAGGCATCATTTCCCCTTAAGGAAACCATGCTGACTTTGGCCTATTTTACCATGTACCTCCAAGTACAATGAAACTTCATCATTAATAATGTACTCCAACATCTTCACAACCACTAAATTATAGGCTAACTGGCCAATAATTTCCTTTCTTTTGCTTCCCTCCTTTCTTAAAGAGTAATTTCAACAATCAAGTGATCACTACTGTTATCATCACAATCTCTTTAGTTACCTGTTTCAGAACACTGAGATGTAGTCCATCTTGTCCAGGTGATTTATCTACCTTTAGACCTTTCAGCTTTGCAAGCATCTTCTCTTTAGTTACAGGAGCTACACTCACTTCTGCCTCCCGACACTCTGGAATTTCTAGCATACTACTGGTTTCCTCTACATTGAAGACTGACACAAAATACAGTGGATTCTGGTTAATTGGGACACCTTGAGACCAATACATTTTGGTCCAGTTGAACAGCTGCTCCAACTAACCGAAGTTTCATGGAAGTAGTTAGAAAGTACATGAAAAAGACAAACTACCGTTTAACTGAGTAACAAATTATGTATTAAAGAAACTGCAGAACAAATTAGAACACTACAAATACTACCACAGTACTGTAACACTATTATTTCTTATTATTTATCAATAATATGCTGCCGTGTTCTTTTGATTGACTGTAAATGATCAAAATTAGTGCAGATAATGAACTGACTTAATACAGTGTTTTCAGCGTTTACATCTGCCAAATCTTTATTCTAATTGTAACGTTCAAGGTGACTGTTGATACTTTAAAATTCTTCATAGTTCCTAACTTGTTGAAGTAGTGAAATTGCTTCATTTTCACTGCTGGCCATTTCTGGAGTTTCTCCAAGGCTGAACACGTGAAACCACAGTGAGCAAAACTGTTCTGAATTGTCTTACTGCTGATTTCTCACCAACCATCAGTGACAAAAATCACTGCTTTTTGAACAGAAACACACTCAACCAATGCTATTTAAAAACTGTTTGCTGTAAGTATTTTGTAGCGTCACACAAGGCATATGACTGATGCTATTTAGAAACAGCTCAGCGACAGTCTCTTGTCCCAGTTAAGCAGCATAGTGTCCCAAATGAATGAAGGGAATCCCGGCTATTTTTTCTATTGGGTTTTGTTCTTTAAGAGCTGTCCCAAATAAGTGGTTGTCCCGATTAACCAATGCCTCAAATTAATGAGAATCTATTGTCCTTATCAAGTTTGTCCCCTCCCCATTACTATCTTTCCAGTAATATAATATCCATTTTTACCTGTCATTTACTCTTAATATATCTGAAAAAACTTGAGAGAATCTTTTATATTATTGGATAATTTACCTTCCTATTTCAGCTTTTCTCTCTTTATTGCTTTTTTTTCAGTTGCCTTCTGTTGGTTTTTAAAAGGTTCCTAATCCTATTTATTTCCTTGTCAGCCACAGTTGCCTCATCCTCCCTTTGTATACTTCTTCTTTAGGATGCATCTATCCTGCACCTTCTGAATTTTCCCCAAAGCTCGAGCCATTGCTGTGTGCCGTCACCCCTGCTAGTGTCTTCTTTCAATGAACTTTGGCCAGCTCCTCTCCCATACCTCTGTATTCCCTTTGTTCCACTTGTAATACTGATAATTGACTTTTGCTTTTCCCTCTCAAACTGCAAGGTGAATTCTATCATATTATAATCACTGCCTCTTAATGGTTCCTTTACCTTAATATGATAGGGAAGTTACAGAGAAAGCAACACAAAAGAGTTAGATGTTCAGAAGTAGTGGTGAAATGTATTGTCTAAAGAGAGCAGGAGGGGAAAAAAAAGACATAAATTCTGATAGTGTATGTAGCAAATCAGGAAGAAATTTCTTTTGGAAATTGTAGACTTGCAGGAATAATGAGAAAAATTGAGAAACTACATTTGGAATGTGGTAATAATGGAAAGTAATATGGAACCTGTAGATCAAAAATTACATCAAAAATTGTTAGCTTGTTTGTATTTGGGATTGTTCCTATAACAAATGATTGCTTAACTGGAAAATCTGAACTATGAATACAGAAGCGCATATGTCTGGAAAGCAGAAGGTGAGAGAAATGTGTATCGGTAAGAACATGGAAAGGCTCTGATAAGTTAATTCAAAGAGAAACAGGGCAATGCAATATTGAGTGATGACTAGTTTCTGATTTCTATTTTTGTTTAGCTATTTGTCAGCAAATATTGAATTGTTTTCCTTTACAACTTATAATATCTTCCAAAAGCAGATGTATGAAATTCTAATCTTAGAAGGACAGGATTTCATAAGAGTTATGTTTCGGGAAGCATAATTTGAAAAAGCACTCAGTCTGTACAACATTAACAGTGAAGTACTGAAAGGTAATTAACCAAATTGCCTTTGAGAAAGTAGTCCTGCTAAAGGGTCTTGACCTGAAACGTCGACTGTACTCTTTTCCATAGATGCTGCCTGGCATGCTGAGTTCCTCCAGCATTTTGTGTGTGTTGCTTAGGAAATTATATGCAGTGCATTCTTAGATCATGCTGAAACCACTGTGCATTGGTGGTGGAGTGAGAGCTTGAAGTTCGGTGTTTGCCAAGTAGATTATTTTGTTCTTTGTGAATTATGTACAGTACTGTAAAAAAAAAAGTCTTGTAAATATACGTAGTTAGGGTGTCGAAGACTTTTGCACCAAATTGTAGTAATTTTATGTATTGTACTGCTGCAAAAAAAAAAATCTCATGACATATGTGAGTGATGAGGAACCTGATTCTGATATGAGTCTCTATTGTGGATGAGAGGGGGAAAGGGGCAGAGAGAGGGGAATCATGGTTAGGAAATAAGGGAGGGACCAGGAAGCACCAGAAAGACGTTCTGTAATGATCAATAAACCAATTATTTAGAACCAAGTGACCTTGCCTGGTGTCTCAGAGCTGGGTGTGTCAGCTCCTTTGCCACCCACCCCTCCAACCCTGGCACTCCTTCCCTGCCACATGTCCTACACCTCTCCTGCAGCACTCCACTCTTGCCATTCCCAACATCCCTACTACCAGATGTAGAAACTCACTCTCTGCGTTGACAAATACATTACTGTGCAAAAGTCTTAGGCACTATATATAGTACTTTTGCACAGTACTCTATGTTGTAGCTGTTGTTACCCAGTCTGGGGGAAGGTGAGGTATGCTGTCTTATCTTACTTTTTAAAAGATAACAAGATTTTAGGGGAGCTGAGAAGTTACCACAGAATTCTGAAACTGCAGGCTGCTTATTTATGTTTGTTAACGTAGCTTCTCCATGTGCTTCACAAAAGAGTGAGCCTCAACATGTTGATTGTGACATATATGTTTTGATAATGAATGTCATTAGGAGATTATGAGTGGAGATTGCTGTGATTGATGTGTGAAAAATGTTATTTGCCATTTATCAGTTATCTCTGAATGTCATTCAAGTCTTGGTGCTTGCAAGCATGGATCTTTTTCATTTTGAGGAATTATGAATGGAATTGACTACAGTTATATATTTCAAGGTTTCAGGCGGCATGATAAAATGATTTTAATGTGTTAGCTATATGGGGTGTTGATGGTGCTCGTTGTGGACGAGCCATTTTAATGATCAAGATTGGGTAGGATATCACTTTGGACAGATGGAGTCTGATGCCACAGAGGTGTGTGCTGGTAAGCAATTAAAAAGGTTGCAGGGTTATATGAAGAGGCCAAGAGAATAGTTAAAGACAGAGCAAATGGAAGATTATGTGAAAACAAATGAAAGTATTCATTTTGTAGAGAAGCACCTTAGAGAAAGTTAGAGAAAGTATCCATTTGGTAGAAAACTTACAGTGTAGATAAGCACTAGGTTTAGTTGCTTTGACAGACTGGTGCAATAAATGCTGTCATACTGGCTAACTGCATGGAGTAAAATAAATTGTGATGGATTTACAGCACTAATATTATTTTTGATTAGTTTAAAGTGAGATAAACCAAAAAGGTGACTGCAAAGAAACTGAATGTAGTGGCTTGCAAAAAAAAAACTGCAGAAGATTAAATAGATTGAGGCAATGTGTGCGTTCTAGCTTTGCAGACTGAATCTTTTGTGAGTATAATAAGAAAGAGGCTTGTCAAGGTTGCAATTAGCAATGTACAATACATTAATACGACATATATTCAAAATGTTTTTTTGAACTGCAATCCCGATAGAAAAAGAGAGTAAAGTTCTGTCTGGCAAAAAAATACTTGACTGATGGTCTGACCATTACAAAGACTTCTTAGAGGCTGTTGTTTTCTGTAATTCTACCTAAAATGTTGGGCTTTTAAAGACCAAAAGCTGGACAAAATACCAAAGAGACTTGTTATTTGAATAAGAAGTTCCAGACATTTTTAGTGTATGTTTAGCTGTTCAGCATTATGTTATAATTTACTGATATTTTGCAAAAGTATGACAAATAGGTTATGTAGCTGTGTGCAGCAGCAGAGAAAAAAATCACTAGTCAAACAAAATTCAGATGTTTGTATTTGTATTTTTGCTGATATAATGATAAGAGTTTGGAATTTAGAAACTAACAGGAAGAACAACAGGCATGAATTGGTTGAAAATGTTATTCCTTTATTCAAGAAAGGTATTAGGGATAATTCTGAGAGCTATAGACCAGTGAGCCTTACATCAGTGGTGGGAAAACTATTGGGAAGGATTTTTAAAGACAGGACTTACGAGCATTCGAAGAAGCATGGTTTGATTTGGGAGTATTAGCATGAAGGGCAGACCGTGCTTCACGAGTCTGATTGAATTTTTGAGGAAATGACAAAACAAATTGAAACAAAGGATAAGGTATATATGGATTTTAGTATGGTGTTTCACATGCTTCCCATTGGTAAGCTCATTCAGAAAATCAGGAGGCATGGGATCCAGGGAAACTTTGCTGCATGGATTCAGAATTGGCTTGTCCACAGAAGGCAGAGAGTGGTAGTTGATTGAATGTATTATGTCTGGAGGTCTGTGGCCAATGTTGTTCCACAGAGATCTTATCTGAGACCCCTGCTCATTGTGATTTTTAGAAATGACTTGAATGAGGAAGTGGAAGGGTGTGTTAGTAAGTTTACAGATGACACGAAGGTTGGTAGTGTTGTGGATAGTTTTTCGTAGGTTACACCAGGACATTGATAGGATGCAGAGCTACGCTGGGAAGTGGCAGATGGAGTTCAATTCTGTAAAGTGAAGTGATGCAATTTGAAGACACAGTATAGGGTTAATGGTGAGATTCTTGGCGGTGTGGGGGAACAGAGGGATCGTGGGCTCCAAGTTGATAGGGTTGTTAACAAGGCATATGGTGTGGTGGTCTTCATTAGTTTGGGGATTGAGTTCAAGAGCCATGAAGTAATGTTAAGCTGTATAAAACTCTAGTTAGATCACATTTGGAGTATTGTGTTCAGTTCTGGTTGACTCATAATAAGGTGTACAAGCTTTAGAGTGAGTGCAGAGGAGATTTACTAGAATGCTGCCTGGATTGGAGAGAATATCTTGCGGGAATCCATCAAGTGAGTTAGGGCTTTTCTCTTTAGAGTTGAGGAGGATGAGATGCAACTTGATAGAAGTGTAAAAAATGATAAGAGGCATAGATAGAGTAGATAGCCAGAAACTTTTTAGCATGATGAAGTGACTAATATGAGGGGGCATAATTTTAAGATAATTTGAGGAAATTTTGGGGGGGATGTCAGAGGTATGTTTTTTTTACATAGAGTGGTGAGTGCATGGAACATTCTGCCAAAGGTGGTGATAGAGGCAGATACCTTAGAGATATTTATGAAAATATGGATGAAAGAAAAATGGAGGGCTATGAGTGAGGGAAGGGTTAGAGTGATCTCAGAATAGGTTAAAAGGTCAGCACAACATTGTGGGTCGAAGGAGCTGTAATGTGCTGTACTGTTCTATGTTCAATCAGAAGGTCAGCCTCTCTGGAAGGAATATGAGTCAGAACTTGAAGAAATTTGTCGATCATTTTCCAGGATATAACTGAACAGGGAAAAATGATTTGCAGTTCAATAGATGATCATCATTTATGACATGCAAATATTAATAACTTTAAGCAACATTAAGTAATCAAAAAAGATAGGTCCAAAAATGCTACTTAATCACCTATCAACAAAATCTGATTTTATTATCCAATAAATGAAAGAAATTTGTGCAATGTGTAGTAATATAATTTATCACACCATCGATGCTATGGTGTTTCAATGGGTTTATAGCAGTAATATGTATAATTCCTTACATTTTTTGGAAAGTGGTGTTGGTAGTTTCAGGTCAAACAAAAAAAGCAACTTAGATGGCTAATTTAGTGAAGTAATTACAGAAAATAGGGACTTGGCAGTTGCATATATTGGGGTGATCAAATTCAGGAATTATTAAATTTATTTTGTTGTATTCATCAATATTTTTTCTTTTTTGTCGAATAATATCAATTGTGAATTTCAAAACTTCTTAAAAATTTCTAATTGGGACAAATTTCTAATAATATTTTGTTCTTTGACAAGTAGAAAAAAACTATTTGCAAGTAAGAAAGATACTTTGTTTTCTTCCCCAAGCAAAGTGATTTCACAACTGTTGTTAAAAGCCTAGTTAGAAAAATAATTGAGTTTCCAATTGCCTTTTGGGAAATGAGGTGAAAGGCTGGGGCAGAAGACATTAAAGTACAAGTTTTGTTCTACCTCCGGGGAGCCACTATGGCACATACTGTTTAGTAAGGGGGAAAAATCGCAGTTATAGACTTGTATCATATAGCAATAATTCTTGTGTTTACCTAGCTAGCTTTTGGTTTTTATTAAACATTGCTGAAAGATTACATGAAAAATAGCTAAATCCAGAATGTGACAGTCTTAAACATAGGTGTATTTAGGATATATATCTTCATTGTATTAATGTTCAGATTTGATTTCTTTAATTCAATTTTATTCAGTCTAAAACGGTGGCAAGGTAGATATGTCCACAAAAAGAATGCTGTAGATAGATTTAGTGAATTTTACAGATACAAGGTAGAAATATTTTCTTCATTGAGTGAATTGAAGTTCTGTGAGGCAAATTGAAATTCTATTTATTTACACTGACATTGTTTCATACTTGTTTAAGAAGTATTATAAAATGAAAATTAGATTTTGTGGCTTGGTTAGAATTGATAATTAATGTAGACAAAAATATTTCTGATACGTTTATTTAAAAAACATTGGTGATAGATTTTTAAATGGATATAATAAAGAATTAACATAGTCCTCCTCTGCTTCCTTTACATTCTAGACTGAACAAATACAGTAGATTCTGGTTAAAAGGTCTGTCAGTTAATTGGGGCAGCTGCTTATTCGGGGCAACTCTTAAAGAACAAAAACTAATTAAGAAAATAACCAGGATTCCTTTCATTTTTTTGAGACACTATGCTGCTTTTTTGTGACAGGAGACTGTTGCCGAATAGTTTCTAACTAGTGTCAGTCATGTGAACCTGTGTAGCCATTAGACATTACACAGTTTTTAAATAGCGTCAGTCACATGTGTTTGTGTTCAAAAAGCAATGATTTTTGTCAAGGATAGGTGATTAGAAATAACCAGTAAGGCATTTTAGATAGTTTTGCTCACGGCGATTTCAAGCATTCAGACTTGGAGATGCCGGAAAAGGCAAAAGAGTGAAAATACAATGATTTCACTACTTCAAGTTAGGAACAATGAAGTATTTGAAGATATCGTCCATCATCTTGAATACTAAAATAAAAACGGAGGATTTGGAGGATGCAATAATCAAAAGCACTGTATGAAGACTGTACATCATTTGCACTAGGTGTCTACTAATTTTGTTCATTTACAGTTAATCAAAAAATGACGTCAGCATGTAAATTGTCCATCATATTCGACGATGACAGTGAAACCTGTGTGGGAGAGATTTTATACTGGAAAAGCTATTGCACTGGGACAGTTCCTCTCTTGATCTCGGAAGCCTGGGTCTAGTGGTATGAGTGGTCTTTCTTGGTTGCAGCGGGTAATCATGACTTCTGCGTCTTAAGCTCTTCGCTGTCCACTAAGCATTGCAGAACCACCTTCTTGGCCATTGGATCTCGCTGTCCATCTCATCCACCCAGTCTGCTGACTTCACATGCTAGGACTGGCATGTCCCTATTTCACCAGTTATGATGCCCACTGACTACCTTCACCTGATTTAGCATGGCCTCTTGAACTGCTATAATGGGGTGTGGCAGCTATTGCATACAAATAGCTACTTGGAGCTATGTGTTTCGTGGGGACCAAAGATGAGTGATTTTCCCCTCCATGAAATGACAAGCGCCTTCACCAGAGGTGCTACCCTTCCCGTGACACCCCATACACCAGTTGAATTCTTCTAATACACAGTTTTATAATACTGTAGTGCCATTGATAGTGTTCTAATTAGTTCCATATTTCATTTAAACACAAAATGTGCTACTCAATTAAAGGGTAGTTTGTCTTTTTTTATTTCTTTTAAATTATTTCCATGAAACTTTGGCTAATTAGGAAAGCTGCTTAATTGAGGCAAAATATGCTGGTCCTGATGAACCCTGATTAACCAGAATCTACTGTAGTAAAAATTCAGTTGGCAAAAGATTGGATGCCATTTTGTTTCTGTAATGTGGCCACAGATCAAAATCGAAATATTAACCATGGGAAATTCCTAATTGTTGGTTTGTTGACTGTTGCAGAGTTTTTAAAATTTTAGTTTTTTTCCCCATACTAAATGTTAAAAGTTAATATATGCAGCATTTTATGAGTATTTAATTCTTTTCTAATTTACTGAGAAACTAACAAAAATCACTATAGTATTTTCAAAAATATTTTTCAACTTTAAAAGTCTGCCTACTCAGTGTGTAACCCGATGCTAAAGTTAGTATTTTTGAGCATGACTAAATATCTGGTATGTTAAAGCGATAAAGTGACAATAGTATTCTTACAATGAAGTCATGTTTTTTACAGAAATAATTTTGTGTTGATTCAGCATGTTAGTGAATTGCACTACTTCATGGGAGGTGCCACATTTGGTGATTTGCAAATTAATTTGGGATCAACTTGAGCAAACGAAAGTATTTTGTACTTGAGAACAAATAATGTGTCCAAAGCAGAATTTCTTAATCAATGTCCTAACTGCTACAGGCAACTAATTGACATAAAACTTAGCTGTTTTTGTCCAGTTGTCCTTGAGCTCTGCCAGTCTAGTTCTGGAGACTGGTTTATCATAGTGAGATCTCAGCAGTGACTGATTGGAGATGGCGCCTTACCTCCTTTCAAAGTTTTCAAGGTGGGTTGGGAATGTTCACTGTAGTGATTGTGGATTCCAATCCTAAACCAGATCTGGCTATCCAGTAAGTTGATCTGCCAGCATGATTCAAGTGAAGAATCCTACTTGATCTTCACATTAAGTATAGCAAAAAAAATATCATTTGCATTCCAATGTCTTCACTTCTTCTGCAACTCAGTGGAAAAAAAACCATCTAAGTGGTGTCATCCACCAACTTTGTCAGTTTAAAGTAGTCATTGGTGTATAGAGAAAATAAGATGAGTGGAGAGAACACACCACTGGTGCACCAGCACTGACTGAGTGAGATGCGGAGACGTCCTTGCCTAGTCTCACATACTGCCTGCTGTCAGAGAGGAAGTTTGTGATCCACCTGCAAATGGGGCCTGATGGATTCAGTTTGGAAAGTTTCTCTTGTAGAAGCTCAGGGACGATGGTATTGAAGGCTGACTGATATCAACAAAGGGAATCCTGATGTGTACCAGGGAGTCAAGTTGCTGTAGTATGAAGTCCAAACCGATGTTAACTGCATCATCTCCAAGATCTGTTAACTCTGTAGACAAACTTTATATGGCTTGTGCAGTTTGGTCCCACTTCATCTCTGGTTTCTTTGCTGCAGTAAGCCTTGACGTGATTGCTTCAAAATGGAATGGAAAGTGATGTTCCAGTAATTGATGGAGCCACTGTTATTTACCATAGTTCTTGTAGAGGATAATTAGGGATGTTCAATGAATACTGGTCTTGCCAACAATACCCAGGTCCCAGAAATGAATTTTTAAAAAAAACTACTGGCCACTAATCAGAGCCTGTTTAAATATTTGTATCCATTGTCAGGATTGATTTTGAGAGTGACATTGAGTGTAGAGTTAATACATAATGGATCACATGAACTTGCACAGTTTTGTGTGTGAATTTGTGAAAAGTATGAGGGGGTTATACATGGGTTGGTAAGTGTGAGGTATCCTGATAGATATTGGTTTAGGAGATCTTTTGCATAAAGGATGAGCATTAGGAGCAATAGATGTATGGTGCTATCCTTTAAATACAGAAGGAAATTTCAGTGATTCCATTGAGTTCTTAGAATTGTGGGGTGACTTGGATTGGTGTGCACGTAAGGAAGCTCATAAGATTTTAATTTCTGTGAATCACAGATCATCTAGAAGGTTAAGAATAAATTAATTTATTGGCTCATGAAGTAAATGGTAGTTAATATAATTTACATCAATACAGTAATACAAAACAAGTGCATAACCTCCCAAAAAAAGTATTTTAGACGGAAAGGTAATATTTTGCCATTTAAAAAAAACATTAGCCACAATAATTTTTCATTAAGATTGCTTTAGATATTTCAATATTGTGTTTAATTTGTACTAATTTAAAAAGCTCTCTCTAACCTACCTCTCAAACTCTGCATATTTACCAAAGTCAGGAATTGATCTGAATAGATAAGAAACATGTTTGTGTTTAACAGCTGATGTGCCCAGTTACCACTAGACAGTTGGAATTAAAATTAAACCCTTGGGGGTAGAGGGCAGGAATGAGGGGATAGGGAAATAAATTAATTCTTTTTAATTTTGCACGACATTTGTAGCTTCAGTGACAATTGGTAAGTACAAATGACTAATTTTGAAATGAGCTTGCTTCTGTGACATTATTTTGTATCTATCAGTGAATATTTTGTTACATTGCATGTATTATTGGCATAGTCAAAATACATTTTTCTCTAGCCTGAAGCAATGGTATTTTGCTTTAGTAATGGCTATCATATATTGCCTGTACTGTGGCAATTTCATTATTGCTCTTTGACCTTCATTTCAAAATAAACACTGCTATCTTGTCATTCATTTGAAACCATTTTTCTCATTTGAAGTTTATTTTCAGTGGTGCCTTTATAGTAAAAATTATGTTGCAGGTTTGTGCCAATCTTGAATTGCAATATTCCTTCATAAGAAATTTCTTTCTATTCTTAAAGGTTTACAATGATAATAGTTTGAAGCGATATTACTTTTCTAAAATGTTTACTTCAATATTGCCAAATAATATTTAGGTACCCTGGTCCATTTTCAGATATCTTAGCAACTATAATATGCTATAGAATAAGAGCAAAACAATACAAACTAATTTTGTAATGCAATATGTTAATATTGTATTAAAATATTGTAATAAAACAGCATAAATTTTAAAGAAAATTATTTTTTTGATATTCATTTTGTTACCAGTAAGGCTGGCATTCCTAATGAGCCTTGAGAGGCTAACAGTGAACTAGCTTCTTAAACTGCTGCAGTCATTTTGGTGAAGATACTCCCATAATGCTATTGTGGAAGTAGTTCCTGAATCTAGCGTGCTCTTGTAGTGCATTGAGTTTCTGGTCTTTCCCAGAATATAGGACACTACTGAGCAATTTAGACTGCGATATCCTGGGGTAGGGACGATTGGCCTCTGACATCAATAACCAATTCTTTGTGTGAGCTATGATTCTGGCTCTTGGAATATTTACCTTTTGATGCTAATTGACTTCACTTTTACCAAGATGTCTTGATATCCCACCTGGTCAAATGCTGCTTTAGTGTCAAGGACAGTTATTCTCAACTTGCCTGTAGAATTCAACTCTGGTTCAAATTTGACAGAATCCAATTTGGGTAACGGTGAGTAGATCATTGGTAATTCAGGGCCATTTGAAAGCATTGTTGATGATGGCTTTCATCAGTTTGCTGCTGACTGAAAGTAGACTGATAATGTGGAAATCAGGAAAATTTGGCTTGCCTTTTGTAGTGGGATGTATTGGGCCAGTTTTCTATCTTATCGCATAGATGCCAGTATTGTAATTGCAAAGAAGCAGTGTGATTAGAGTTGCGTCTTGTTCTGGAGCTGAGATGTTGTCTGGCCTTATAGCTTTTGTTGTATCCATAGCCTTCAGCTGTTTGTTTATCAATTGCTGCAGATTAAATTGGCTGGGGAGTGACATCGCTGATAGCAAGGATCCAAGCTGGAATCTGAAATGCAACATTTCTTTGGATATGTATTGGCTGAACATGTTTCAGATTCTGAATCAGGTTAATTGTCACTGACATCAGTTGTGAAATCTGTTGTTTTGTGGCAGCAGTATGGTGTGGACATAAATTACTTTAAGTTATAATATAAAACAATAGTGCAAAAGAGGAATAGCAAAGTGATGTTCATGGGCTGTTCAGAAAATTGATGGCAGAGGAGAAGAAGCTGTTCCTAAAACGTGATTTATGGGTCTTCAAGCTCCTGTACCACCTCCCTTATGGTACTAAAGAGGGGATGTCCCAGATGGTGTATGTCCTTAATGATGGATGCTACCTTCTTGAAGCACCATCTTTTGAAGATGTCCTCAATAGTGGAGAGGCTTGTGCCTGTGATGGGGTTGGCTGGACCCATAACTCTCTGAGGACTCTTATGATCCTATGCATTGGCGTCTCCAAACCAGACAGTGATGTAACCAGTTGGAATGTTCTTCACTGTACATCTGCAGAAATTTGCTCGAGTCTTTTGTTGATATACCAAATATCTTCAAGCTCCTAATGAGGTATAGCCCCTGGCATGCCTTTGTCATGATTGCATGAGTATGGTGGGCTTAGGATCAATCCTCTGAGTTGTTAACATCTAGAATCTTGAAATTGTTCATGCTTTCCTCCACTGACTCCTTAGTGAGATGGATGTGTGTTCCTCCGACTTCCCCTCCTAAAGTCCACCATCAGTTCCTTGGTCTTTCTGACACTGAGTGCAAGGTTGTTGTGGTGACACCACTTGACCAGTCTATCTGTTTTGGTTCTGTATCCCTTCTTGTCACCATCTAAGATTCTACCAAAAACACTGGTGTTGACTTCTCAGAATGTTTTAACTTTCTCTTTAGTATTAGTATCCTGTGCTCTGCAGTCATTGAGGAAAGGGTTTTCAAAGAGGGTGCTCTTCCTGTTACCTATAAGACCATAAGATCTAGGAGCTGAGATAGGCCATTTGGCTCATCGAGTCTGCTCTGCCTTTCAATCATGGGCTGATCCAATTCTTCCAGTCATCCCCACTCCCCTACCTTCTCCCCGTACCCTTTGTTGCCCTGACTAATCAAGAACCTATCTATCTCTGCTTAAATGCACCCAATGAATTGGCCTCCACAGCCACTCGTGGTAACAAATTCCACAGATTTACCACCCTCTGACTAATGTAATTTCTCTGAATCTCTGTTCTAAATGGATGTCCTTCAATCCTGAAGTCGTGCTTTCTTGTCCTAGACTCTCCTACCATGAGAAATAACTTTGCCATATCTAATCTGTTCAGGCCTTTTAACATTTGGAATGTTTCTCTGAGATCCCTCCTCATTCTCCTGAACTCCAGGGAATACAGCCCAAGAGCAGCTAGATGTTCCTCAAACAGGAACCCTTTCATTCCTTGGAATCATTCTCATGAATCTTCTTTGAACGTTCTCCAATGTCAGTATATCCTTTCTAAACTAAGGAGTCCAAAACTGCACACAGTACTCCAAGTGTGGTCTCACAAATGCCTTATAGAGCCTCAACATCATATCCCTGCTCTTATATTCTATACCTCTAGAAATGAATGGCAACATTGCAATTGCCTTCTTCACCACCAACTCAACCTGGAGGTTAACTTTTAGGGTATCCTGCACAAAGACTCCCAAGTCCATTTGCATCTCTGCATTTTGAATTCTCCCCCCATCTAAGTAATAGTCTATACGTTTATTTCTTCCACCAAAGTGCATGACCATACACTTTCCAACATTGTATTTCATTTGCCACTTCTTTGCCCATTCCCCTAAACTATCCATAAGTCTCTCTGCAGGCTCTTTGTTTCCTCAACACTACCCGCTCCTTCACCTCTCTTTGTATCATCGGCAAATTTAGCCACAAATCCATTAATCCCATAGTCCAAGACATTGAGATACATTGTAAAAAACAGCGGTCCCAACACAGACTCCTGTGGAACTCCACTGGTAACCGGCAGCCAGCCAGAATAGGATCCTTTTATTCCCACTCCCTGTTTTCTGCCGACCAGCCAAGTTCCACGCATGCTAGTAACTCCCCTGTAATTCCATGAGTTCTTATCTTGCTAAGCAGCCTCATGTGCAGCATCTTGTCAAAGGCCTTCTGAAAATCCAAGTACACCACATCTCCTTTGTCTACCCTGCTTGTAATTTCCTCAAAAAATTGCGGTACGTTAGTCAGGCAAGCTTTTCCTTTCAGGAAACCATGCTGGCTTTGTCCTATCTTGTCATGTGCCTGCATGTATTCTGTAATCTCATCCCTAACTATCGATTCCAGCAACTTCCCAACCACTGACGTCAGGCTAACAGGTGTATAGTTTCTTTTCTGCTGCCTCCCACTCTTCTAAAATAGCGGAGTAACATTAGCAATTCTCCAGTCATCTGGTTCAATGCCAAAATCTATCGATTCTTGAACGATCATTGTTAATGCCTCTGCAATCTCTCCAGCTACTTCCTTCAGAACTCATGGGTGCATTTTCCATCAGGTCTAGAAGATTTATCCACCCTCAGACCATTAAGCTTCCCAAACACCTTCTTAGTCGTAATTTTCACTGCATATACTTCACTTCCGACACTCTTAAATGTCCATTATACTGCGGATGTCTTCCACTGTGAAGGCTGATGCAAAATACGCATTCAGTTCCTCTGCCATCTCTGCGTCTCTCATTACACTATCTCCAGCATCATTTTCTATTGGTCCTATATCTACCCTCAACTTTTTTTTACCCTTTATACACTGAAAGAAGCTTTTACTATCTTCTTTGATATTAGTCACCAGCTTCCTTTCATAATTCATCTTTTCCTTCCTAATGACCTTCTTAGTTTCTTTCTGTAAGTTTTTAAAAGCTTCCCAATCCTCTATCTTCCCACTAGCTCTGGCTTCCTTGTATGTCCCCTCGTTTGCTTTTACTTTGGTTCTGACTTCACTTGTCAGTCACGGTAGTGTTCTTCTTCCACTCAAAAATTTCTTCTTATTTGGAATATATCTGTTTTGCACTTCCTTCATTTTTTCACAGAACCTCCAGCCATTGCCTCTCCTGTCTTTCCTGCTAGTGGCCTTTACAGTCAACCTTGGCCAGTTCCCCTCTCATGCCATTGTAATTTCCTTTATTCCACTGAAATACTGACACATTGGAATTTAGTTTCTGCTAATTGTTCAGATGTTGTTCTATTGCAGAGCCATGGTGACCATTTGGCTTATGAGATTGATTATGTCCTTCTGTTGCATGCTGCTTTTGTTTCAAAGCAAGCGGTAAATGATTTGACACCACCTGACAAACTGCTCTGCACCTCTCATTAAATATGGGTAGTTCTTGTGTCTTGGTATTGATATTAGAGTTGAAGTAAAAGAGGTTGTCTTGCTGAATACATCTTAAAACAACCACTCTTGTTCAGTTTAATCATTTTCTGGGGTTTACTGTCACTTGCATGGCTGTTGAGTCTTAATGAGCTTATTACATGAGTAGCTGCTTGGCATTTCCAGGTTGGGATTATATTGCTATGAAGTATTAGAAACCCATCATATGAGTGTGAAAATGTGTTTATTAACACTTTTTTAGTATTGTTAAGTAACTCATTATGCCATTTCTGATATTTCTGCTTCAGAATCAGTTGTGGTGAATTTAACAGAGGAAAATAAACAGTGGTGTTCTGCAGATTTTGGTTTTGGTGTCATGATTTTTCTTAGTGAATAACAATGTTCTGGACTTCACAAGAAGCTGCAGACTTTGAAACTACCTCACCAAATGGAAAAGTTTGTGGTTGGGAGTCTAATATGAATCAATGTTATCTCTGCATGAATTTTAGAAATTGCATTTTGCATTATGCATTGGCATCCTATTATGTATATAACACCATTAATTTCTACTCCACAGAGAAGAGAACTGACACGTGGACTAGAATAATGCAAGTGTTTGGCTTACTTCAAATTATTTTGTAAATGTATAGGACTTAAGTGTCACTTTCAGTTTTTATCACTGAGGCTCTTGTACTGAAACCGATTGCTGCCAATAGGGCCGTGTAGCATGTCTGATCTATTTAGAATCTACCTTGAGAGGAAGTCAGTTGGAAACAATGAAAATTGGATTGCTCTACTTGTCTGGAAAAAGTAGTTCCACCCTCATGAAAGGTGTTTAGTCCATTTGAATACTCCAGCACTTAAGGATCAAACTTTTTAAAGGTGTATATTGTGCGGATGATTCACTGCTCTTGGTTCAGAGGCACAGACATAGCAAGTCTTTATCAAATTATTATGAGCATGCAAGGGAGAGTTTCTGATGAGACTCTCAGATCAACAGAATACAATAATTTTTAAAAACATTTGACACAAGGACAGATGGTGTTGTGCCCATATACAGATACTGCCAGTACAAAACTGATTTTAGCAGATGTTATTCCAAATACCCTCTATGTAGATCAGGAGAGAAGATCTGTGTCTTTTACTAGACCTCATCATCAAGACATCAGTAGAGTTTTTCCTTCACCTTTATCTCCCAATTCTTGAGGGTGTGAAACAGTTAACATTCTTGAGTTCACTCTTCTTATCTACATCTCCTTGAATAGCCACCACATGATATTAACCTTCTGAAATTCTTTAGCCCAATGTACCAAGAAATACTGCAGGATTGTTTATTGCACAATTACTTATACATATAGTACTTTTCCTAACTGCAGCTTACACACTAGGTGATTTTGTACATCAAAATCATCCAGACATTATAATTAACACAGAATAAGAATGCTAAAGCTGGTGTTTGGGTGATATAAACTCTCCCTTATTAACCAATGCCTAAATAGCAATAGTTTTCTCTTTTGTGTGCACATTATTTTTGACCAGTGGTTTAAAAAGTGGAGTTTCTCTTATAAGCTGATAATTGTTTCAATTTTCCATGTACTTTCAAAGAGCTTTTCAAATCCCAAATTAATCAAAAATTGAATTAGTTACTGTTTTTCTTCAGGAACTATTTTTATTCATTGATTTGATTTGATCATTCCATTCAGTCATTCATTTTGAAGTTAGTAATTGAGAGCTACAAGATTGCAAATGATACACACTTGCTCAAGGAATAGGGTATAGGAATAACCCAGTAATTACAGACCAGTCAATCTAACCTTAATGACAGGGAATGTTCTAGAAATAATGGAGGAAAGAATTAGCTGTCATTTGTAGTAACGCAGAACTTGAAGGGGCAGGGAACTGTGAGGGTTTGCTTGTAGATCAAATGATATAAATAAACTGTTGGAAAGGGTTGGTTCATCATAAATGGCATTTAAAACTGAGAAGTATGGACGTGTTGCATTTTGGTGGGAAGAAAACGAGAAGACAAAATATAGGGAGACTATTCTAAAAGTGTTAGAATTTCTAAAAGAAGAACCATGGATGTATAGTTGCTCATTTATTTGATGCTGGCAGGGACAGTTGAGAAGGTGCTTAAAAAAAGCCCATAGGCATTTGCATCTTAAATTGGAGGCATGAAGTACAAGTAGAAGGATGTTATGATGAGCTATTTATAAAACACTGGTTTTGGCACAACTGATGTTTTTATTACATCTATTTCTGAGTGCCCCCATTCAGAAAAGATGTGCAGAGGCTGCTGAGGAAGTTTGACAAAATGATTCCACAGGTGAAGGACTTAAGTTATTAGAATGACCATGTGAAATTAGGGTTGTTCTCCTTGGAACAGAGGATGTGCCTTGATTGAACGGTGAAACTTATAGTTGTGAAGGATAGAAACAGTCAAAGGTGGAAGGGTCAAAAAAAGAAATTTAGGATGAGGTGAATGGCAAAAGAGGCACTAGGAAAATCTTTATTACACAGCAAGTGGTTGGAAGGAAATGCATTGTCAGGCAAATGTGGAGGAAGATTCAATTGTAGTGTTCCAGAGGGAACTGGATAAATATAAATATCTGAAAGGATAAGTTGAATGGGTATTGGAAAGCGTGAGTAGGACTAGCTGGATCACTATTGTAAAGAATTGGGTTAAAACTTTTGCAGATACATAAGCTTCTGTGGAGGAATGAGTTCAGGTTTTCTTTAAGTAGAGTCTGATTCTGATGTGACATTATAGTTATTGAAGTACTTTATGAAATGCGCTAAGCCCCAGAACAGCCTTGCATATTGTGAAAGATGTGGTATGTTATCAGCCAGGAGCTTTGGTGTTTGCCTGCTTCAATGAGTTTAAGTTAATAATTGTTAATCAGAGTCCAAAAGTAGTTCAGTAGTTCTGAATTATACTCCCTTTAATGTGAAGGAGTTCATTGCATGTTTATTTGAAATTTATAATAAGTGAAGTTGTAACACTCATTTCCTGGCTACCACAATGGAACTTCCATGGGCAGCACCATCTAAAAAAATTGTCATTTGTGGGCTTCACAGTCATTAATTACGCTGTATGTTGTATCCTTGTTTGTAATTAAATGAGTAGTGCTGGTGACCAGTATATTGATACTTAATACCAGGGGTTCCCAACCTTTTCATGCATGGACCCCTGCCATTAGCTAAGGGGTCCGTGGACCCCAGGTTAAGAGCCCCTGCATTAAAATGAATGTCAATGATGCTTTCCATCACTTCTCTCATAATTGAGAATAGACTGCTTGGCTTGTATTTAGCTGGTTTGGATCTTTTATTTACTTTCATGAACAGAGCATTCCACATCATCGGATGAATGTTTTTTGTTATGCTGCACTGGAAAAGCTTGGCTGGAGATATGATTAGCTCTGTAGTGTAGATCTTCAGTACTGCAGCTGAGATATTGCCTGGTCCCTCAGCTCTTGTTCTCAGTCATTTTGTATGTCACCTGCACTAAATGAAAACTGAAAACTGACCTGTTGAGAATCTTGGGAGAGAGCAGAGTTGAATTAACTATTTTGTGTATCTTGCTAAATATAACTAATGCCAGTGTTTTTAGTACTTAAGTGCTGTCTCCTTGTCTTTAGCACTTAGATGCTGTCCCCAGCCATTATTGAGGATGGGAATATTCTTGGAATCTTCTACTGTCAGCTGTTTAATTGTCTAGTGCCATTCTTGACCAGATGTGGCAGGACAGCAGAGCTTTTATATTGGTGGTGAGATTGCTCAGGTCTGATTGCAGTTACCGTAGTTGCTTTTGCTGTGTAGTATGCATAAATTTTTGTGTTTCAACATTACTCATAGATCCCCATTATTAGAAATACCTGTACCTGCTCCAGACATGCTGTCTGTACTCCTCACTGAACCACTTTTGATTCTCCAGCTTGTTTGTAATAGTAAAGGATGTGATGGGCCATGAGACTGCAGATTGTGTCTGCAGTACCCTGTACTGTCAGGTTTGTTCTGAGTCTATCCTATTTGGTACAACTGTAATGCCACAGAACAAGATGGAGGCTGTCCTTGTATGAAGATAGGGCTTACAGTACTCTGTGTAAGGACAATGAGGAGGACTAAATATTATTTAGGTTTTGATTAAGTAACTGGAACTTCAATAATTCCTATCCCAATTTAAGATAATTTTAACTAAATTCTTTTGAAAAGGATTTAGTCCTTTAGTCATCCTAGGACGTGGAGCTCTATAAGCTTTAACAATTTCTCCATGGTGTTTTATTTTTCTAAAGGCTGTGGGACATCTGTTCAGTGATCATTTTGCCATGCTGCTGTTTAAATGCCTCTATCCTAGACTGTTCCTTAGGGATCAGGTCAGCAAGAACCTCTTTCAAATTTCGGTCCAGGGAGAGATTGAACCATTTATACATTTTATGAAATAAAAAATGTGTGTGAACTCTGACAGAAAAATTAAAGTGGTTTCAGGTACCTGTGTTTACTATACTTCAGAAATTTATCTTCTAATAATTTTACTTTCTACTCTGTGATAGCTGCAGAAAATTTATTGAGGCCAAATTAGATTGATAGTGACCTAGATGTGCATTTTGTACAATTTACCTTCACAAATTCCTTGCTGCTGTAAAATAATTAATAAATTACTGATCACTTTTCTAATATTTAATTGGATTAACATCTAGATATTTTTCTGATTTTTGAATAACATAGATTTCTGCTCATCATAAATCATCAATTTGATTTTAATTTGACATAGATGGTAACCTTGGCTAAGTTGCATATCACTGGTGCAGATGCAATTGATTTCACATTTGAAATAAGTTGGAAATAGCAATCATCATATGACTCATGCAGCTTTGGCGTGAAATTTAGCTTATTTGGAAGTTTAAATATTTAGGTGTTTTGAGCAACATTATTTAAAAATAAGCCCCTTTAACTGTGTGAAATTCTGCTTTAAATTAGTCAATTTTAAAAGCTGTGTTGGCGGAGAGTAGTCATCTTACTGAAAGTGAAGACGTTTGATTTTTTTTACATAGAAGTAGTCCTTTTAACCAATTTCTTTTAGCATTAGCAAAGACTAATGAATTAATATGTGTTAACAGACATCACATATAGAGAATTAGAAATGAGTCAGCCGGGGTTTACTGTCCCTGGCAGCTATGTTTAGTCTTACTTCTGCATATTCCCAATTTTTGTTTCACACAGGACTGATTTAAAATGAAAGGTGTCAGTAGTAGTTCGTGCCTAGTAGTAGCATTTTGTTAAGCCATCAGTTTCTTTTAAATGCATGAGTAAGCTAGGTGAGTGCCACTGAGTTTCATTGTACTCTCTGGATTTAGGTCATTGATCTGTTTGCCTCATTTACTCTATTTAAAAAGTGATTAATGTGACAGATCGGTATTGTTGAATTCACGTTTTTGATTTCAAAGCCAGTATAAAATTATAAACAATACCAAGTTTATGTTGGAGATTGTCAGTAGGTAAGACAGTAAGAGTGGATAGAGTAACCAGTAATGTTTCAGGTCAGTGGCCCTCATCATGGTTGTAATGAAAGATAATTGATCTGAGGTGTTTCCCTCTAATATAGAGGTTCCCAGACTGGGGTCTGCAGACCCCTGGTGTAATGGTATTGGTCCATGGCATAAAAAAGGTGAGAACCCTTGATCTAATATGTAGGTTTCCTGCATTGTCTGGTTTTATCTCTAATTTTAGCATCTGTAAATTACCTGAACTTTCACTTTGGTATGAAAATATATTTGGTAAGCAATTGTTATGTTCTTTTTGTTTTGCTTGTCTAGGTGAGTTAGAAATAGCAGCCTCCATGCTCTCTGATTTGGTAGCCCAGACAATTCTGCTGCTCGCATTTTACTTTTCTAGATAGCGCATCCAACAGAGTATCATCTTTATTATACGTATTAGTTTCTTTGACAACAGTACTTTCAGTTTGAAAAACTATTTTTTCTTGATAAATCAGCCATGATGGAGTGGTGTTGTAGACTCAATGGGCCGAATAGCCTAATCCTGTTCTTCTGTCTTGTAGCCTTATAAATATTATACCCTTGTTAAAATGTAACTAAGAAAAAATTTAATTTAATTTCAAAGTAACTGTGTAATTATCTTTTGTATGAGTCTGAGTGCCTCCTATTCCATTATGACCTGGAGAGTGTTCTAATAAGCTTTTGGAAATACTTTTGTTTCATTTACTGTTGTGATCATTATAAGTTTGTACACTTAAATTATTGGAAATATTTATTATTATTTATCTTATAACTATAATTTTGAATGTCAGCCTTGACATTCTTAGCTTTAGAAAATATTTCAAACTCAAACGCACGTAACACCTTGGTGTTTGCAGCTTCAGTGCGTTTGCATTCCAGCTGTGAAGTTGGGAAGTTTAATATTTGAACATTGAAAAATGAGGATAATCTAGTGCAGGGTCCCCAACCTGGGGTCCATGGACCCCTCAGTTAACGGTATAAAAAATGGTTGGGAATCCTTGGTCTATTGAATTAATTATTCTAAGTATTTTAACGGAAAATATTGTTATGAGGTATGGGATCCCAGATTTTAAGAAGTCAAGAATAAGGTTTAAAACTTGTTGCATATGTCATTTTATTAAGCATTGCAAGAAAAAAGGAAATGAAGAGAGAAGTCTGGTGAAAGACTAAGAGGAGAAAAGGAAGGAGAATGAACAAACGTGGTCTGGTCGTCTTATATCCAGCTACTGAGACCACATATTCCATTGAAAATTTCAACAGATAACCATTAACCAGTTAACTAGCCACATTCAAGTAATGTGACACTGACCATTGAAACCAAGAAGTTTCCAAAAAAATACGGAGGCAACTGCAACCACTGTCTTAGATTGGGTGTTGTGTAATAACACAGATCTTATTAGGAAGCTTAACGTAAAGGAACCCTTAGGGGACAGTGATCATAATATGATTGAATTCATACTGCAATTTGAAAGGGAGAAGCATAAGTCACATGTATCTGTATCACAGTGGAATAAAGGGAATTACAGAGGCATGAGAGAGGAGCTTTCCCAGGTGAATTGGAGGAGGATACTAGCGGGGGATGATGGCAGAGCAAAGATGAAGTTTCTAGGATTAGTTCACAAGGCGCAGGATAGATATGTCCCACAGAGGAAAATGTTCTCAAATGGCAGGGATAGGCAACCATGGCTGACAAGAGAAGTTAAAGATTCCATATAAGCCAAGGAAAGAGCATATAAGGTAGCAAAAGTGAGTGGGAAGTTGGATGATTGAGAAGCTTTTAAAATCCAACAAAAGGCAACTTAAAAAGTTATAAGAAGGGAAAAGATGAAATAGGAAGGCAGACTAGTCAATAATATAAAGCAGGATACCAAATGTTTTTTTTCAGTTATATAATATTGGACCACTGGAAAATGATGCTGTTGAGGTAGTACTGGGGGACAAAAAATGGCAGACAAACAATGGGTACTTGGCATCTGTCTTCACTGTGGAAGACACTTGCAGTGTGCCAGTGGTCCGTAAGTAACATGGAGCAGGAGTGAGTGCCATTGCTATTACAAATGAAAAAGTGTTGGGCAAACTCAAAAGTTTGTAAGGGAGATAAGTCACATGGGCCAGATGGACTACATCCCAGAGTCCTGAGAGAGATTACAGTAAAGATAACGAATGCATTGGTCATGATCTTTCAAGAAACAATTAATTCTGGCATGGTTCCAGAGGACTGGAGGATTGCAAATGTCACCCCGCTCTTTCTGAAGGGAGGAAAGCAAAAGAAAGAAAATTATAGGCTAGTTAGCCTAGCCTCAATGTTTGGGAAAGTGTTGGAATCTATTATTAAGGATGAGGTTTTGAGGTACTTGGAGACTAATGATAAAATAAGTCAAAGTCAGCATGATTTCTGTTAAGAGAAATCTTACCTGAGAAATCTTTTAGAGTTCTTCGAGGAAGTAACAAGCAGGGTGGACAAAGGAGAGGCAGTGGATATCTTTTGCTTGGATTTTCAGAAGGCGTTTGATAAGGCCACACAATGCTGCTCATAAGATAAAATCCTATGGTGTTACAGGAAAGATACTGAATAGTGGAATGGCTGACTTGCAAGAAGCAGCAAGTGGGAATAACAGGGGCCTATTCTGGTTGGCTGCTGGTGACTAATGGTGTTCCTCAGGGGACAGTATTGGGACCGCTACTTTTCACATTGTTTGTCAGTGATGATGGAATGCATGGCTTTGTGGCAAAGTTTGCAGATGATACAAAGATAGCTGGGAGGGGTAGGTAGTGCTGAGGTAGCAATGCGATTGCAGCAGGACTTAGACAAATTGGAACAATGGGCAAAAAAGTGGCAGATGGAAATGTATGATAATGCATTTTGGTAAAAGAAGCAATGGTGCTATTATCTAAATAGGGAGAAGGTTCAAACATCAGAGGTGGAGAGGGACTTGGGAGTCCTTGTGCAAGACTCCCAGAAGGTTAATTTACAGGTTGAGTTTGTGGTGAAGAAGACACTTATTTCAAAGGGAATAGAATATAAAAGCAAGGAGATAATGCTGAGCCTTTATAAGACACTAGTCAGGCCGCACTTAGAGTATTGTCAACAGTTTTGGGAACCATATCTCAGAAAGGATGTGTTGCCATTGGAGAGAGTCCAGAGGAGGCCCATGAGGATGATTCCAGGAATGAAGAGGTTAACATATGAGGAGCGTTTGGCAGCTTCGGGCCTGTACTTGCTGGAATTTAGAAGAATGTGGGGTGGGGGGGGGGGGGGAATCTCATTGAAACCTACTGAATGTTGAAAGGATTAGATAGGGTGGATGTGAGAGGATGTTTCCTATGGTATGGGTATCCAGAACTAGAGTGCACAACCTCAAAATTGAGGGGTGACCCTTTAGAACAGAGGTAAGCAGGAATTTTTTTAACTGGAGTGTAGTGAATCTGTGGAATGCTCTGCCACAGACTGTTGTGAAGGCCAAGTCTGTGGGTATATTTAAGGCCGAAGTTGATCAGTCAGGGCATCAAAGTATATGGTGAGAAGGCAGGTGTATGGGGTTGAGTGGGATCCAGGATCAGCCCTGATGAAATGGCAGAGCAGACTCATTGGAATAGCCTAATTCTGCTTCTATGTCTTATGGTGTCTCATATCGAAAATACAAACAAGCATAACAAAGTTAAACTACAAGGAAAATAATGATTATACAGCCCAATCCAACAGAGGGGAGCAAATTTTACTGACTGTATGAATAGTATTGAAGAAACCTGCTAAATGTATTCTTTAACTTATATATTCTAAATCTGCATTATTTTTTGATTAATGAATTTGAGTTGCTCTTTAATATGATTTTTGGTCAGAGTTCTTACTTAGGACAAAAAAAAGTGCAGCTTTTCTTCATGAACTTAAATGGAAGAAGTGATGTTTTTATTGTGATGATACATCTTGCTGGGCACCATTTAAAACTCTTTATCATAGCTCTTGTTTTCCTTATTTGAATTTTTGTGAATGGTTGTTCTTACAGAGTCACCTGACAGTGATGTTGCCATGGACATAGGATCATCAGAAAAACAGGATTCAGAAACTGTGTATGACTGTGTAATTTGTGGACAGAGTGGCCCTTCGACAGAGGAAAGACCAACTGGATTAGTGGTTCTATTGCAGGCTTCATCAGGTAACTATTTGCATAAGTTTAAAATTTTATTTTGTAGTTTCTTATTTAATATATTTAAATAAGTTAAATGTGAAGATATTCCATTGTGATTTGGCTCTGCATATGCTGTACACTTGAGGCAAACTGCTCCTGAATGTAAGTTATGATGACACATGATTTCAAAAGAAAGTCAGCTATGTTGCATGGAATGCTTTCATCCCCGAAGCTGATTTTTCTTTGTAAAGGTCAGATTAGATGTAAAGATCAGAGAACTAACACAATGATTCAGAGTGGTATGCCAAAACTAATTTCTCAAGTCTTGAAAGGATTTTCTTGGGGAAAGTGTTTTTAACCCATTGCTTTTGACTGCTTGTTGTGGCCTGTGCTGTAGAACGTGGAAAACTGGTCACTATTATTGGAAATACGGAAGTCGGGATAACCATGTTTAATTCACTGAGTATGGCCTGTTTAATCTGATGGTCATCCATGAAGAGGCACTAATGTTATAAAGCCCATCTGTGGCATGGAGTCTAAATAAGCAACATCATTCATGCTCTTATAACACAATGGCAATTCTAAAATGTCAAAAGCTTTTATAGATTGTCATGGGATGGTTTTCTTATCTAATCTTAAATTTACTCTAAATATATTCCTGGGAAATGGTATAGAATGAAAACATTTTAGTAAATGTCATCATTGGTTGCTGTTGTAATATTTTGTACAATCTTGTTAGTTTTCTTATACGTTATTAGATGTTACCAGCTGCGACCTAAAATTTTCTACTTTAGCCTCAAGGGGTCTTAGCACTTTAATTCCATCTAATATGTGGATTACAAGGGAAATTTGTTGGAATTTAACTCCTTTGGTACAACTGTACAGAGAGAGTTTAAAGAACCTGATTGCATGTACTAAATAGCAAATAAAATTTCCCCCAAATATGTTTGTATTTTTAAATGATTTGATTTTTCCCCCCCTAAAATAATGAATTTTACTTTTGCTGATTTGTCATGATTGGTTATTTGTAAGTTCTAAGTTCAGGAGTAAGGATTGAATTATAATGCAATATTATTATATTTCTGACATTCGTTCGTAAAAGCACTGATTTGTTACAGTCCTTGGGCACCGTCGTAGAAGCGCTGAACCAAAGAAACTACCAACCAGTGATGAAGAGCAGATTTACCCTGAGGATACCTGTGGGACTGTACATGATGTCAGAATAACAGATTTGCAACGATGCTTCAAAGATGTAAGTATTTTATTTTTCAGATTTACAAAGACGAGCAAATTTTCCATGTTATAATTACATTTGAGTGTAAAACAATAAATAAATTGACTGGAAAAGAAGGGGGCAAAAAGCCAGAATAAGGGGTTTATACTTAATTGCCAGCATTAATACTATGCTATGCCACAATCCAGAAATGTGTTACCTCAACACAAAATTCATTTATCCAATATTTTCTTCCTTCCCTGTAATTATTTAGCAAAGAATCTGAAAAGACCAACAAACTGAGTGCTCAACTGAAAACAAATTATTGGCTTTACACAGCAATTCCGACTGAAAACTGCCATCATTTTCTACTCAGAAAATGCTGGAGGAGCTCAACAAGTCAGGCAGCATTTATGGAGGTGAATAAACAGTGAACATTTTGAGAGGGGGCCCTTCATCAGGGCTGGAAAGGAAGGGGGAATGAGCCAGAATAAGAGGGGAGTACTGCTTTGTCAAGTGAGGGGGAAGCTGGATGGGTGGGGAGTAGGTAGAAAATAAGAAGCTAGGAGGTGATAGATGGAAGAGGTAAAGGGCTGAAGAAGAAGGAATCTGATAGGAGAGGAGAGTTGACCATGGAAGAAAGGGGAGGGGCTACCAGAAGAATGTGATAGGCAGGTGAAGAGAAGGGGTGAGATTGGTACTAGAATGGGGTATGGAAACTGTGGGGAGGGGGAAAAATTAATGGAAGTTAGAGAAATCAATATCCGTGCTATCAGGTTGGAGGCTGCCCAGATGGAGTAGGAGGTGTTGTTCCTCCACCACGATTATGGCAGTAGAGGAGATCATAGGGGTGGGAAGTTGAACTGAAATGCGTGAAACCAGGAAATCCTGCCTTTTGTGGTGGACAAAAGTACTAATCTGCCTGGGGACTCACTGATGTAGAGGAGGCAGCACCAGATACATTAGATAACCCCGACAGATTTGTTGGTGAAGTGTCACCTAAGCTGGAAGTTTGGGTCCCTGAATAGTAGTGAGGGAGGAGATGTAGGAGCAAGTGTAGTATTCATCACACTTGCAGAGATAAATGCCAGGAGGGAGATCAGTGGGGAGAGTCAAGTGGATAAGGGAATCACTTAGCAGTGAGTGGTGGTGAGAGAAACCTGCTTATTTGTAGGATCTCGTTGTAGATGGTGGGAGTTATGAAGAATAATGTGCTGGATACAGAGGTTCATGGCATCTGTTCCAGATATAGGAATTTACAGAGAATGCTGTGTTTCTCAGGATGAGGCTTTCCATTCTAGAAGATATCTTTTATAAACTTACTGACTCTCAGTTATTTTGACTATACCTCTTCCCATCCTTGTAAAAATGCTATTTCCTTTTCTCAGTTTGCCCATCTCTGCCGCATCTATTCTCAGGATGATGCTTTCCATTCTAGAGCCACTGAGATGTTCTAATTTTTTCAAAGAATGGGGTCTCCCTTCCACCACCATCGATGCTGCACTCACTGCATCATCCTATTGTCATAACAGGGACATGGTTCCAATTGTCCTTACCACCTCACAAGCCTCCATATCCAGCATATCATTCCCCGTAATCTCTCATCTACAACAGGATCCTACCACTAAGCACATCTCCCTCCCCCTCCACCTCCAGTCTCTGATTTCCTTGGGGATCGCTCTCTGTGTGACCCCTTATTCAGTTGTCCCTCTCCACTGATTTCCCTCCTGGCACTTATTCCTTCAAGTGTGATGTGTTACACCTGTCCCTGCACTTCCTCCCTCACTACCATCCAGGGCTCAAGCAGTCTGTGCAGGTGAGTTGACACTTCACCAGCTGGCATCTGTCGGGATAATCTATTGTACACGGTGATTCTGGTGTGGCCTCCTCTACACCAGCAAGACCTAACGCACATTGGGGGACTGCTTTGTCAAGCACCTACGCCATAAAAGTTGCGAGTTCCTAGTGGCCACCCATTTCAATTTAACCTTGTTCACATTCCAACACTTTGGACTGTGGCTTCCTATACTACTACAACAGGGCTGTGATCAGGTTGGATGAGCAACACCTCATAATCTGTCTGGGTGCTCTGTGACCTGATGGTATGAACATCGATTTCTCCTTCCCCTTCCCTCCTCTAATCCATCCACCTTCCCCCTCACCTAGTTTCACCTATCACCTGCCAGCCTGTACTCCTTCCCCTCCCCTCACCACCTTATTCTAGCTTCTGCTCCCTTACTTTCTTGTCCTGATGAAGGGTCTTGGCCTAGAACGCTGACTGTTTATTCCCCTCAGTAGATGTTGCCAGACTTGTTGAGAAACACCAGCATTTTCTTGAGTTGAAAATGATAGCAGTTTTCAATGAGAGTTGTTGTGTAAAGCCAATAATTTGTTGGGAGTTGAGCACTCTGTCATTCTGTTGGGCTTTTCCTATTCTCTGCTAAATAATTACAAGGAAGGAAGAAATGTCTAGATAAATGAGCTTCATGTTGAAGCAACACATTTCTGTATTATGGCATGGTATTGGCATTGAAAATTAAATATAAACAACCAGCATTATTTCAAGGTTTCCACATTCCACAATAAGAAGTAAACTCAACTTGCAATTTTATAATTTTAGGACATTGGTAATGAAAACATTAGGTCAGTTTATGCAAATGCAAATTATTAGCAGGAAATTGTCTATAATTTAGCACTAATCCTTGTACTAAAATGTTTTCAAAATGGTAACTGCAGTAAAGGAAAGTGGTAAACTGGTGCACTATTGGTAGTGGTGCGCAGATAACTATGATCATGTAAAGTTTCTATATCCCAGCAGTGCTGAATCATAGCAACACACCCAAAATGTTTTCGGAACTCCTGCATATTTCCTTTAGCCTCTCAATCTTGTTGGTTATAATCTTTACAATTCCCGTTTAAAATGTACTTGGGATTATATTTATTTGGGACACTATACCGCTTAGTTGGGGCGGGAAACTGTTCTTGAACAGTTTCTAACTAGCGCCAGTCGCATGCACTTGCATGACTGTTCACTACATTGTGCTTAAAGCAAACAGTTTTTAAATAACGTCAGTTGAGTGTGTTTGTCTTCGAAAAGCAGCGAATTTTGCTGCTGATATAGTATGGTGCAAAAGTCTTAGACACATAGATATAGCTTGGGTGCCTAAGACTTTTGCAGAGTATTGTAGTGATTTTATGTATTGCACTGTACTGCTGCCACAAAAAAAAATTCATGACATGTGAGTGATGATATACCTGATTCTGATATGGATCTCTCTTATGGACTGAGAGTGAGCAGGGAGAGGGGAGAGAGGCATTCTGTAATGATGAATAAATCAATTAATTGGAATCAAATTACCTTGCCTGATGCCTCAGGGTTGGGTGTATCTGCATCTGTACCACCTCCACCCCGGCACTCTTTCTCTGACACCTGTCACACACCTGTCTCACAGCGCTCGACCCTTGCCAATCCCAACACCCTTTGTTCCTGCTAGATTTATGAACTCGCTCTCTGCTCCACGTTGACAACTACAGTACTGTGCAAAAGTCTTAGGCACTCTAGCTATATGTGTGTGCCGAAGGTTTAGGCACAGTATTGTAGTTAGTGAGAAATAAGCAGTAAGACAATTCAGAGCTGTTCTGTTCACTGTGGTTTCAAACATTCAGGCTTGGAGATGCCAGAAAAGGGCAGGAGTTAAAATGAAACAATTTCACTACTTCAGTAAGTTAGGAACTTTGAGGAATTTGAAGGTATCGATAGTCATCTTGAATGTTACAATTAAAATAAAGAATTGGTGGATGTAATCGCCAAAAGCATTGTATGAAGGCAGTTCCTTGTCTGCACTAATTTCAACAAGTAAGGAACTATGAAGAATATAAAGGAATGGACAATTGCCTTGAATGTTGCAAGAGAAATGAAGATTTGAAGGATGTAGTCATTAACAACACAACAACATTGTATGAAGGCAGTTCATTATCTACACTAGGTGTGTGCTGATTTTGTTCATTTGCAGTCAGAAGCACGTGACGTGGATGAATATTAGGAACTAATGCACAGATTTATAATACTGTAGTAGTATTGGTAGTGTTCTGATTTGTTCAGTATTTAATTTACATAATTTGTTACTCAGTTTTTTTAAATACTTTTTTTCTGCTTATTTCCATGAAACTTCAGCTAATTGGGACACATCAGGACCAGTACATTTTGGCCCAATTGAGCAACTGCCCCAATTAGCCAAAGTTTCACAGAAATTGTTTAAAAATAAGTATAAAAAAGGCAAACTACTCTTTAATGGTGTAACAAATTATGTATTTAAATGAAATACAGAACAAATTAGAACACTACCATTGTATCGGACGATGACAGGAAACCTTTGTGGGTGAGTTTTTAAAGTGGAAAAGCTGTTGCACAGGGGTAGTTACACTCTCTCAACCTCAGAAGTCCAGGTCCAGTGGTATGAGTAGTCATCACAACTGGTGCTTCCTTAGTTGACTTGACTTCTGTGCCTTGTCATGCCCTTCACTCTCCTCGGAGCATTACGAAACTGCCTTCCCGACCATTGGATCTTACTGTAGATTTCATCTGGCCAGTCTGTTGATGCTTGAGTTTGTGTGCTAAGACAGGCATGTCGCTGTCTCACTAGAGTATGAGATTCACTGGCTACCCTCACCTGTAAAGCCCGCCTGTCGAAGCGGAGTACTGGGGTGTGGCCACTGTTGCATCCAATCCACTACTTGAAGCCACAGGTGAGGGCTGACTGTCCAGTGGGGACTAAGGGTAACATTCAAGATGATTGCCCGTTACCTCAAATTCTTCGTAGTTCCTAACTTGTTGAAATAATGAAATCTTTTAATTTTCACTCCCAGCCGTTTCTGGCATCTCCAAGCATGAGTGCTGGAAACTGCAGTGAGGAAAACAGTTTTGAATTGTCTGCTGCTTACTTCTCACCAACTATAAGTGACGAAAAATCCCTGCTTCTTGAACACAAATACACACAACTGATGCTAGTTAGAAACTGTTTGGCAACATTCTCCTGTGCCAATTAAGTGGCATAGAGTCCCAAATAAACAAGGGGGGATCCTGGCTGTTTTCTCAATTAGTTTTTGTTCTTTAAGAGGAGTCCAAAATAAGCAGCTGCCCTGATTAACTGAAGGTCCAATTAACTGGATTTCACTGCATTTCTGAGGCAGGACTCAAGCAAGCAATAACCCTTACAAAATAACTCATTAAAATATTGTTTTGTTTCAAATAAGAGAAAGTCTGTAAATACTAGAAATCCAAGCAACACACACAAAATGCTGGAGGAACTCAGCAGGCCAGGCAGCATCTATGGAAAGAGTAAACAGTTGATGTTTTGGGCCAAGACCCTTCCCAGGATTTTATCCAGTCATCAGGATTTTATTCTGTTACAGACAGACTTTTTGAAATTTTTGTACTAAGCATAATGATCTGTAGATGGCAACATTGTAACAAAATGATCTTTTACCACGGACCTATTAAATCTATTCTGTACAGTATATGACTTTGAATGTGGAGCCCTTAACTAAATTAGCTGGTGAATTTCATATGTAAGAAGATTCACTGAAAACAAAAGTATATTAACAAACTAGAAATTAAAATTTTGTTCTATCCTTACTATGTGAATTTTAATCCTCTTATGGTAAGTGAAGTGATCCAAAAATACGTTATCAGATTTGCTTCCACACTTAATTTGTAATAATTTTTGCTGAGGTTCAAAATATACCTTTAATGCTTGTTTATAATTCTCCTTCTAGAGTTCTTGTTTACAGTCGGTTTCCATTGGTTGGGAAGGTGGAGTGTATGTTCAGACCTGTGGACATACTTTACATATTGACTGCCATAAGTCCTATATGGAGTCACTGAGGGTGAGTTAAAATTAATATGATTTTATTAAAGTCAATGTAAACCATATCTCCAATGTAAAAATGTTCTTCTTTGAATACTAATTCAGAAGCCCATAAATTTGTAAATTTTCAGATAAAACTTATACTGTAAGTATGAAAAAATTCTATGAAATTTGCTCCTCTCCTGGAGTATTGTGAGCAGTTTTGTATCCCCCCTATTAAAGAAAGAATGTGCTGACATTGGAGAGGGTTCAAAAGAGGTTCACAAAAATGATTCCGGGATTGAAAGGCTTGTCATATGAGGAGTTTCTGATGTCTCTGGGCCACAACTCACTGGAATTCAAAAGAATGAAGGGTGATCTCATTTAACTATTGAATGTTGAAAGTCCTCGACAGAGTGGATGTGGAGAGGATGTTTCCTGTGCTGGGAGAATCTTAAGATCAGAGAACACAGCTTTAGGATAGAGGGACATCCTTTTAGAACAGAGATGAGGAGGGACTTCTGTAGCCAGAGAGTGGTGAATCTGTGGAATTCTTTGCCACAGTTGGCTGCGGAGGCCAAGTCATTGGCTATGTTTAAGGCAGAGGTGGATAAGTACTTGATTAGTCAGGGCATGAAGAGATACAGAGAGAAGGCAGAAAATTGGGTCGGTGGGGGGGAAGGTGGATCATCCGTGATAAAATGGCAGAGCAGAATTAGGCCATTTGGCCCATTGAGTCTGCTTTGCCATCTCATCGTGACTGATCCATTTTTTTCTCTCAGGCCCGATCTCCTGCCTTATAGTCTACTGTGTCCTGATGCAGGGTTATGATCCAAAATGTCATTAATTACTTTCACCCTGACAGACACTGCTCAACCTGCTGCATTTCCCCAGCATATTGCTGTTTGCTTCAGTTTCAGCATCTGCAGTTTCTAGTCTCTACAGGTTTAATATAGGTAAAAAATGGGATGAGGTCCTACAAGGTGAATTTAGGGAGTTAGGAGATAAACTAAAAAGTAGGACGACAAAGGTAATAATCTCTGGATTACTACCAGTGCCATGTGCTAGTCAGAGTAGAAATAGGAGGATATTTCAGATGAATACGTGGCTTGAAAAATGGTGCAAGGGGGAGGGATTCAAATTTCTGGGGCATTGGAACCAGTTCTGGGGGAGGTGGGACCGGTATAAACAGGACGGTCTGCACCTGGGCTGGACTGGAACCAATGTCCTAGGGGGAGCATTTGCTACTGCTGTTCAGGAGGCTTTAAACTAATGTGGCAAGGGGATGGGAACAAGTGCAGAGAGACAGAGGGGTGTAAAATGAGGGTAGAAGCAAAAAGTAGTAAGGTGAAAAGTAAAAGTGGCAGGCAGGCAAATCCAGGGCAAAAAGCAAAAAGAGCCACTTTTCAACATAATTGTATAAGGGCTAAGAGTGTGGTAAAAACAAGCCTGAAGGCTTTGTGTGTCAATGCGAGGAGCATTCGTAACAAGGTGGATGAATTGAATGTGCAGATAGTTATTAATGAATATGATATAGTTGGGATCACAGAGACATGGCTCCACGGTGACCAAGGATGGGAGCTCAACATCCAGGGATATTCAATATTCAGGAGGGATAGACAGGAAAGAAAAGGAGGTGGGGTAGCATTGCTGGTTAGAGAGGAGATTAACGCAATAGAAAGGCAGGACATTAGCCTGGAGGATGTGGAATCGATATGGGTAGAGCTGCATAACACTAAGGGGCAGAAAATGCTGGTGGGAGTTGTGTACAGGCCACCTAACAGTAGTAGTGAGGTTGGGGATGGCATTAAACAGGAAATTAGAAATGCCTGCAATAAAGGAACAGTAGTTATAATGGGTGACTTCAATCTACATATAGATTGGGTGAACCAAATTGGTAAGGGTGCTGAGGAAGAGGATTTCTTGGAATGTATGCGGGATGGTTTTCTGAACCAACATGTCGAGGAACCAACTAGAGAGCAGGCCATTCTAGATTGGGTATTGAGCAATGAGGAAGGGTTAGTTAGCAATCTTGTCGTGCGAGGCCCTTGGGTAAGAGTGACCATAATATGGTGGAATTCTTCATTAAGATGGAGAGTGACATAGTTAATTCAGAAACAAAGGTTCTGAACTTAAAGAAGGGTAACTTTGAAGGTATGAGACGTGAATTAGCTAAGATAGACTGGCAAATGATACTTAAAAGGTTGACGGTGGATATGCAATGGCAAGCATTTAAAGATCACATGGATGAACTACAACAATTGTTCATCCCAGTTTGGCAAAAGAATAATTGAATAACCACTTTGGTTTTGTCTTCACTAAAGAGGACATAAATAATCTTCCGGAAATAGTAAGGGACCGAGGATCTAGTGAGATGGAGGAACTGAGGGAAATACATGTTAGTAGGGAAGTGGTGTTAGGTAAATTGAAGGGATTAAAGGCAGATAAATCCCCAGGGCCAGATGGTCTGCATCCCAGAGTGCTTAAGGAAGTAGCCCAAGAAATAGTGGATGCATTAGTGATAATTTTTCAAATCTCCTTAGATTCTGGATTAGTTCCTGAGGATTGGAGGGTGGCTAATGTAACCCCACTTTTTAAAAAAGGAGGGAAAGAGAAACCGGGGAACTATAGACCGGTTCGTCTGACATCGGTGGTGGGGAAAATGCTAGAGTCGGTTATCAAAGATGTGATAGCAGCACATTTGGAAAGAGGTGAAATCATCGAACAAAGTCAGCATGGATTTGTGAAAGGAAAATCATGTCTGACGAATCTTATAGAATTTTTTAAAGATGTAGCTAGTAGAGTGGATAGGGGAGAGACAGTGGATGTGGTATATTTAGATTTTCAAAAGGCTTTTGACAAGGTCCCACACAGGAGATTAGTGTGCAAACTTAAAGCACACGGTATTGGGGGTATAGTATTGATTTGGATAGAGAATTAGTTGGCAGACAGGAAGCAAAGAGTGGGAGTAAACGGGACCTTTTCAGAATGGCAGGCAGTGACTAGTGAGGTACCGCAAGGCTCAGTGCTGGGACCCCAGTTGTTTACAATATATATTAATGATTTAGACGAGGGAATTAAATGCAGCATCTCCAAGTTTGCGGATGACACGAAGCTGGGCAGCAGTGTTAGCTGTGAGGAGGATGCTAAGAGGATGCAGGGTGACTTGGATAGGTTAGGTGAGTGGGCAGATTCATGGCAGATGCAATTTAATGTGGATAAATGTGAGGTTATCCACTTTGGTTGCAAGAACAAGAAAACAGATTATTATCTGAACGGTGGCCAATTAGGAAAAGGGGAGATGCAACGAGACCTGGGTGTCATTGTACACCAGTCATTGAAGGTGGGCACGCAGGTACAGCAGGCGGTGAAAAAGGCAAATGGTATGTTGGCATTCATAGCAAAAGGATTTGAGTACAGGAGCAGGGAGGTTCTACTGCAGTTGTACAAGGCCTTGGTGAGACCGCACCTAGAATATTGTGTGCAGTTTTGGTCCCCTAATCTGAGGAAAGACATTCTTGCCATAGAGGGAGTACAGAGAAGGTTCACCAGATTGATTCCTGGGATGGCAGGACTTTCATATGAAGAAAGACTGGATCGACTAGGCTTATACTCAGTGGAATTTAGAAGATTGAGGGGGGATCTTATTGAAACGTATAAAATTCTAAAGGGATTGGACAGGCTAGATGCAGGAAGATTGTTTCCGATGTTGGGGAAGTCCAGAACGAGGGGTCACAGTTTAAGGATAAAGGGGAAGCCTTTTAGGACCGAGATGAGGAAAAACTTCTTCACACAGAGAGTGGTGAATTTGTGGAATTCTCTGCCACAGGAAACAGTTGAGGCCGGTTCATTGGCTATATTTAAGAGGAAGTTAGATATGGCCCTTGTGGCTAAAGGAATCAGGGGGTATGGAGGGAAAGCAGGTACAGGGTTCTGAGTTGGATGATCAGCCATGATCATACTGAATGGCAGTGCAGGCTCGTAGGGCCGAATGGCCTACTCCACCTATTTTCTATGTTTCTAATTGTATTCAGATGTTTGAAATGATTTGCAGTTTCTTCTTTGATTATTAATCCAAGCATCTCGACAATTAAACTAAGTGTTCTATAATTTCCCTGCCTTTGCCTTTCTCTCTTTTTTTGAACAAGAGTCATATTGTTTGTTTCCAGTCTTCTGATACATTCCCAAAGTTTCACAACTTATGAAAAAATTCAACCAATGGATCCAGCAACTCGTCAGCCACTTTGTTCAAGATCCTGGCATGCAATCTCTCAGGTCCTTGAGATTTGTCAGCCTATAGTACTCTGAATCTTTCCAGTATTTTATCCCTTGTTGAAATCAAGATTTTTCAAACTTTGACCAGGTTATGAAATTAACCCAGGGTATCTTAAGGATATCAGAAATGTTGCGATGCAAATATTTATTTAACACATTTACCATTTCTTAGTTTGCTGCTATTAATTAATTCACCAGTATAGTTCCCTTACACACCCCACATTTACCATAGCTCCTCTCTTCCATTGTGTGTGTTTGTGGGTGTGGGGGAGGGAGAGGTGTAGGTATATATGTATATTTATCTCTCTCTCCATAGAAATTTTACCCTTTTTTTCAAGACGTGTAAGTTTTCTCTCAAAGTTCATTTTCTTGCTTATACACACTTTAACTTTCTGCTATTGGATCTTGAAAATTTCCCAGTTTTCTAGTCTAGCACTATCCCTTGCCACTCTTTTTCTTCTTGTTTTCAATTCAACAATAAGACCATAAGATACAAGAGCAGATTTAGGCCATTTGGTCCGTCGAGCCATTCAATCATGGCTGATCCTTTTTCTCCCCTCCTCAGCCTTCTCCCTATAGCCTTTGATGATGTGTCCAGTCAAAAAGCTATCAATCTCTGCCTTAAATACACCCAACAACCTGGCCTCCACAGCTGCCTGTGGTAACAAGGTTCACAAATTCACCACCCTCTAGCTAAAGAAGTTTCTCTGTATCTCTGTTTTAAATGGAGACCCCTCTATCCTGAGGTTGTGCTACCATGAGAAGCATCCTTTCTACATCTGCTCTGTCTGAGCCTTTCAACATTCAAAAGGTTTCAATGAGATCCCCCCCTCATCTTTCTAAATTCCAGTGAGTACAGACCCAGAGCCACCAAATGTTCCTAGTATGATAACCCATTCATTCCCAGAATCATCCTTGTGAACCTCCTCTCCAATGACAGCTCATCTTCTCTTGGATGAGGAGCCCAAAATTGTTCACAATACTCAAGGTCAGGTGTCACCAGTGCCTTATAAAGCCTCAGCATCACATCCCTGCTCTTGTATTCTAGACCTCTAGAGATGTATGCTAACATTGCATTTACCTTCTTCACTGCTCAACCTGCAAGTTAATCTTTAGGGTGTTCTGCACAAGAACTCCCAAGTCCCTTTGCATCTCAGATTTTTGGATTTTCTCCCTGTTTGGATATAAATACGCAGACTATTTTCTACTTCCAGAGTGCATGACTATGCATTTTCCAACATTGTATTTCATTTGCCATTGTCTTGCCCATTCTCCGAATCTGTCTAAGTCCTTCTGCAACCTACCTGTTTCCTCAACACTACCTGTCCCTCCACCTATCTTTGTATCATCTGCAATCTTGTCAACAAAGCTATCTATTTCATCATCTTAAATCATTGATACACAGCATAAAAAGAAGCAGTCCCAACACCAACCCTTGCAGGACACCACTAGTCACTGGCAGCAACCAGAAAAGGATCCTTTTAATCCCACTTGCTGCCTCCTACCACCCTTAACCTTAACAATCACCATAACCTTCTTTGTTACCCTTCATGGATTGTGCCTCTTCCTCATAGAATCCCTTTTTTATTTAGGATAAACTCTTTCTGAGCATTATAGACAAGTTATTTGATTATCTGCCACTGTTGTGTCCGATGGGAGGGAGCTGAGGATGCAGCTTTGTGGGGCACCAGTGTGAGAGTAATTGTGGCAGAGGTTTTACGGTCTATCCCTACTGATTGTGGTCTGTTGATCAGGAAGTCAAGGATCTGGTTGCAAAGGAGGTGTTGAGTCCTGGGTGTATAAGTTTGGAGTTGAGTTTGTTTGGAATTATAGTATTGAAGGCCGAGCTGTAGTCAGTAAACAGTAATATAACGTAGGTGTCTTTACTGTCCATATGCTTAAGAGATGAATGTAGGGCCAGGGAGATGGTGTCTCCTGTAGACCTGTTTCAGTGGTGGGCAGTGGGTTAGGGTTGTCTGGGAGGCTGGAGATGAAGTATGCCATGACCACCCTCTCAAAGCACTTCATGGTGGTGGATGTCAAAGCCACCAGGCAGTAGTCATTGGGGCACGTTATCTTTCTTTTCCCTTGGGTACTGGGATGATAGTGGTCTTAAAGTGGGTGGGAACCGTGGATTGAGGCAGGGATATATTAAAAATGTCTGCAAATACTTCTGCCAGCTGATCTGTATAAGATCTGAGGATATGGCCAGTGATTTTTTTTTTCTCAGTGGTAAAGAGAAACAGGAAGCCTAATGATTATATCCTGATCATATTATATCAGATTAATAGGATGCTCACATAGTCCATTATTATTTTTATTAGGAGACATTGAAGGGACAATACCGAAACTTAAATTGAACAAGTATCAGAAAAAATTTATAAAAATTGCATTGGCAGTAGCCAAAAAAGTTATCGCAGTTAGTTGGAAATCTGATTTATATTTAACTATGGATCATTGGAATAATGAAATACATAGTTGTATTCCATTTGAAAAAAATTACGTATAATCTAAGACAGGGGTGTCAAACTCATTTTAGGTCACGGACCGGATTGAGCAAAATGCAGCTTCATGCGGGCTGGATCAGTCGGACGCGTGCGAACGCAGCTTTCGTTGCCTCCGTTTTTTCAGCCTGCTCTCGTGTCTCAGTCTCTGCTATAACTACAAAGTGTTTCACTTTACAAATTCTGTTTCTTATGAAGAAGACTGCCGAATAAACACTAAAAACCCTGAAAAGCTGGTACCTGAATAAACTCAGCATTAGCCATATCATACGCCATAGGCGCTTCGATTACTGGGGCCAGCTTTAATAGTAATTAGATATTATCTCGCGGGCCAAAGATAATTCCACCGCGGGCCTTGAGTTTGACATATATGATCTAAGAAATGAATATGATATATTTTTGAAAATTTGGCTCCCATACTTACAAAAGATAGGATTAAATACACAGGTCCTTTGAAGATAAAATCATAGTAATTGGGGAAAGTAAAAATAAATATCAAAATTATTTTGAACTCCATGGAGCATGTGGGGATCCTCCGATATCCAGGCAATCTTTTTCTTCTTTTTTTTCCCTTTTTTTTCAGATAAGGGTTAAGGGGGGGAGGGTTAAGGGGAGGGGGGAGGGTCAACATTATTTTTCTTACTATTTTATTATCACATTTATTCCTTGTAATTTCTAAAATTTAATAAATAAATAAAAAAGATTAATAGGATGCTATTGAATTATGTTTACTTACAAACATAAATATTTCTTCATGCAGTTAAATTACTTGGGGGCTATGTTGTATTTTTTTGTAAGAAAGTTTGAAACATTTGAACATTATTTAACAAATCTTACAGTGAATGTCTGTCATGAGTTAGAATTTGATGATACTTTTCATTAAAAAAAAGTTTGTGATTTTCTTTCAGAATGACCAGGTGCTTCAGAATTTCTCAGTGGATAAAGGAGAGTTTACTTGTCCACTCTGCAGACAGTTTGCCAACAGTGTTCTTCCTTGTTACCCTGAAAAGAATGAGGAAAAGAGTGCCTGGTTACCATACAACAGTAAGACACTGCATGTTCTGATCAGAGAAGTGGAGGAACAGCAGGAACAATTGGGAATGTTTCCGGTAAGTATTACTGTAAGATGGAAGCGCTAAATTGGTTTACTACTAAATGCACCACTTGAAATTTCAGCAAGTCATTTGGCATTTGGATAGAAAATGTTGAATTGAGTTTTGTGATAAGCAAGGCGCTGTTCGCAAATGTATAACTCTACTGAGAAATACATATCATCTCGAAAAATATTTTTTATAAAGGCTGGGTGCTATGCTCTGCTCATTGATGGTCAGCTCTTCTCTGTCTTCCACATTGGTGTATCCAAACACAGAAGACAGAAATGAGTTGAAAGTCAGATGCCATATCAGCTAAGCCGCCACTCTGTCACTGGATTAGAAAGCATGATGTTGGGACAGCACTTAAGGTGCAGCCAGCTCAACAGTCAAACAACATTGAAGGTCCTGCCCAGGTGACATATAGGCAGCAGTATCTCAGGTGTACCAGGCCATCGTAGGGGCAGCACTGAAGAAGTGCAGGTGTCAATATTGGGCAGTGCTGCTGGGACTCCTCGGCCAACATTGGGACAACATTGTACATTGAGTGATGAGTGGATTTCTATGTGTCATTATAATGTGAAGCAAGGTGAATCTATATAGAAATTGTAGAAGTCTGTAGGAACTATGAATGGTTATATGTGTGGGTGGAAGAGTGAACTGAAAGTTAATGATCAGGGAAGAAGAGGACTTAGTGAGTATTGCTCAAGATACCTACTTTTTAGAATGTTGCTGGCATAACAAAGACCCTGTTGCTTTTGGTTCTGGGAAATGAGTGGAAAGTACTGAAAAAAGGTGGTGATTGCATCCAAAGGTTATTAACTTAGTATTTCAATGTGACTTAGTTCAATAGGATGAGAAAGAAAATGGCGGGATAAAGTGAAACCGAATATAAAATGCTATTGATTCTGGATATCGGGAATAGTACAGTGCTGGAAATACTGAGCTAAGGCATAATCAGAAACAGATATAACATTTCAAGACAATGAGTAATGATGCTTTTGGGTAACCTATAAAGATCTGTGTTTTCCAAGGTGTCTGTGGGAGATTGTTCAGTATTTGTATGAAAGGATTTTGTTTCCAGCATCTGTTTTTTGTTAACTGGGGAAGTGAGGTGACATATAGAAAAAAAAATCCCGTTGCTTAGGATATTTTGAGTAATTTCTGTTTTCTGGGATTGCTTGTTTTGTGTTCCTAGGTTGGAGTTTCGGTTCAATGGAATGGGATTGGAAACTGGTTACCAAGTTGGGGATAATGATAGAACAGTACAGTACATGAACAAGTCCCTTTGCCCATGTTGCCTGTGCCCACCATGATGCTATATAAAATTAAACTAAATTGAAAACAAACTTGCGGTTTTATGACAGAATGAACACGTTCAGGGACTTTGGAAATGATTTCTGTGGACCGTTTTGGATGGGTGCATGCTTTGTTGCTTTAATCTGGAGTTTATGGCTGAAGGCTTTGTTGTATTTATTGTTGCATCTTTACGATCAACAGTAAAGATTGATACTTATTTCTGTTCATCTCATGTTTATGCTTAAAGAAAGGAAGATTGTTTGCCTTGTTAAATCTTGGGATTGAAATATTACTACTTTCTCGGAAGCAACTGACGAGCAAATCAACAATTCAGTTGCAAAAGCCATAATCCTCAGGCTAAGGTTGAAATCAGTGATATGCCTGCACCGCAGTCACGATTTTTAAAATTTCATTGCAATGCTGTGTGAGCCATCATCTGAATCTTCTGATAGCTATGCCTACTGGAATTCTTTTGACAGCTTTTCACTTCCATTTTCGGAAGTCTGACGCTTTGAATGTGCATTGTATCAGCATGACACATTTGCTTTGTATTCTTTGTAGGGAAGGGAATTATAGATTTTTGTGGAGCTTTTTTATTTTGTGAAACTGAAAGCCTTATTTGTGTCCTTTTGGCTTATTGATCTGATCTTTAACTGCTCCACCAATACTTGTGTTTTCCAAGGAAATGATTGCCTTGATGCCTCCCCATGTGGAGATTTAAGTTTAATGGAGGTGGCTGTTCAAATCCAGTCATGGTGGGGTGGTTGTTAAATTAATCTGCCAAGTACAATTATTCTGAAAATGATACCTGTGTGCAGAAACATTTGAAATTTTGGGCCATCTTTTTAAACATTTCAGAACATTTTCATAAACTTCCCATAAAATCAATTGAAATTAACTATAATGGATTTTTGGGGACCTGTCAGATTGCTGCAAATCTCAACATATTCAAGGTCATGAACAAGTTTGAATATCTTGCATCATTGCTACTGAAGGAAGTATATGTTAAGTTTATATACTTATTTTAACTTGCCCTTGGTGTAGATGGGTTGTAGAAGAATCAGGGTGGAATTAAATGAATGAATGTACAAAATTTTATTTTTTCAGTCAGTACAAACATAACAAAAAGCATAATTTTCAATGATGATTTCATAAGACAAAATTGAATAATAAAAATCTTTAAACCAGACTGAAAGGGTGTAGGCTGAAGCTACAGCATATTACGCCTACCCCTCTTACTTATACAAAAACATATTTGGTGTCAATCGTCACATCAAAACAAAAAGATTTCATAATCTTTTAACACTTGATGAGCACATGAGAGAAAATAGCTTACATGGTAAAGGGTAAGAAATGGGATTGATACAATGCTTTAGAGAGCTGGCATTGACCATTTGGCCTGAATGGTAGCTTCCAATGTCATAAGGAAATATGAGAAATTTAAATTGGCATTTACAAAAATAGTTTGTTGTTGTGTATGTAAATTTCTGCAGGTAGCTTTAGTTAAGAGGATTGTAAATGAACAAACTTAACTTCAAGTGTAATATCTGTCATTTTTGTAATCAGTTCTCATTGGTTAGCTTGGCATTTATGATTGACACTTGTATATCAGATTACGTATGGATAGTAAGTCTCTGGCTAGATTTTGTTATTGTCCTGAAAACGTCTTGCAAAATCGCTACTGTTCCAAGGAGGACAAAATGGGAAGATCTGCATGCCATTTCAATTGGTAGGGAGCACGTTAGGAAATTTGCTGCTCAGGCAGTCACAAAAAATGTTTTCCATAACTGAAGTATGTTAGAATTCATTTGACATTGTGTGTGCCGTTCAGTTTTCTGCCTAAAGCTAGGTTGCACCCAATAAAGTGCAATAACTATTGCCTGGAAAACACCAGCATAATGAAATATTGATTTGCTACAGAAGAGTTGATAGTTATAAGCAAATTATCAGTTGCAAAAATTCAGTTTGTACTCTTGAGCAGCAGTATATAAGAAGCTTTTAAAATGTGATGTTTAATGTTGGTTGTGCCTGTGAGGTTAGATATCGTTCTCATGTAAGTACAGGCATGGTGATTAAGCTATTCAGTGGCCTGGATCAGTGATGTTGATACAGAAGTTTGAATCCTTCCACAAGAGCTGCGAAATTTACATTAAAATGATTATGTATGTCTACAATTTGAACAAGAAAGCCATGATCAGTACTGGTGACCATGAAATTGTTCTCTAGTTTCCTTCAGGGAAGGAAATGTACTATCCTTTACAGCTGGTGCCTATATAGAACTTCAGATCCTTTAGTTTCTCTAAATTGTCTTCTCAGTTCAGGGACAATACCAAACTTGCCAATGTCAAATAGATCCTATATTGGGTATTTTTGTAAAAAGTGTGACATTTAGATAAAAAATATATTAGTAGTGGAAAGCTTGATTTGTTTTGATTAAAAATACACTATTGGGAGTCAGAAATGGCTTGGAGTTATTATTTTTATGTACTGGGGTGAGTAACATGTATAGGAAGGGTTTTATTTGTCTATGTTTTGAGTTAAGATGAGTAAACATGATTTTTTGGAGGTTGAGTTAAAGCAACACTTTTCTATAACAGGTACCGTAGTTCTGAAAAATGTAACATGTATATTGGAGTAGAGGCTTAAATGGAGTGGGAGCGCAAGAAGTAGGTAAAGAGAGAATGTCAAAAAAATAATGGATTTTGAAGAAGGAAATAGAATATAGGGAAAAGATAATTTGCCTATGAATGGAAAAGGAAATATGTTAATTAAGTAATTCTAAGGAATTTTCATTTTGCAGTTTATATAATACAGTTAATTTTGTTTAATTGGGCCATCAGTTAATTGGGGCAGCTGCTTATTTGGGACAATTCTTAAAGAACAAAAACTAATTTGAGAGAATTGCTGGAATTCCCTTTGTTGATTTGAGACACTCTGCTGCCTAATTGGGCAGGATTCTGTGGCCAAACAGGTAACTAGTGTCAATCATGTGTATTTGTGTGGCCGTTAGATGCTACAATTTGCTGAGAGCGAGCAGTTTGTAAGTGGTGTCAGTTGTGTGTGTTGTCTTCAAAAAGCAATGATTTTTATCACTGATAGTTGGTGAGAAACAAGCAGTAAGACAATTTAGAACTGTTTTGCTCATTGCAGTTTCAAGCATTTAGGCTTGGAAATGCCAGAAACAGCCTGACTGAAAATGAAACAATTTCACTACTTCATCAAGTTAGGAGCTATGAAGAATTTGAAGTTAACAACAATCATATAGAATGTTACAATGAAAATGAAGATTTGGAGGATGCAATTGTCGATAGCATTTTATAAAGGCAGTCCATTATCTGCACTAGGTGCCTGCGCTGATTTTGTTTGTTTCCATACAATTGGAAGAACATGGCAGCATTGAATTTTCAATCGATAAATATTAGGAGCAAATACTCAATTTTACAGCACTATAGGACTATGGGCTGTGTTCTAATTTGTTCTGTATTTCTTTTAAATACTTAATTTGTTACTCAGTTTGTCTTTTTATCCATTTTTAACTATTTCCACGAAACCTTGGCAAATTAATTGGGTCAAAATTGGATTAAATGTGTCCCAACTGACTGGAATCCACCGTATTTTATGAACTATTAAATATTGTAATTTGTTAATTTGAGTAAGTATGGAAACTGTTGAAAATGTTTGAGAGAAATATTTCTTAACAAATATGGCTAACAGTAAGTTTTGAAGTGATTTTTAGTCGGTGAACAAGAGTCAGCAAATACTGAGAACATAGATGCACTACGCTTACCAATATCCAGTGCCTATAACAAATATTCCCCCCCCCCCCCCCCCCCCCGAAGTTTTCATGTTTTATTGCTTTACAACGTTGAATCACAGAAGAATTAATTTGGCTTTTTTGACACAAGTCAACAGAAAAAGACTTTTTCGTGTCAAAATGAAAACAAATCTCTACAAAGTGATCTAAATTAATTACAAATATAAAACACATAATAATTGATTGCATAATTACCCTCTTCAAGTCAGTATTTAGTAGATACAGCTTTGGCAGCAATTATAGCCTTGAGACTATGTGAATAGGTCTCTATCAGCTTTGCACATCTGGACATTGCAATTTTTCCCCATTCTTCTTTACTAGAGTATTCAAGCTCTGTCAGATTGCATGGGGATTGTGAAAGAACTGTCCTTTTCAAGTCCTGCCACAAATTCTCAATTGCATTGAGGTTTGGACTCTGACTTTGCCTCTCCAGGACATTAAATTTGTTGATTTTAAGCCATTCCTGTGTAGCTTTGGCTTGATGTTTGGGGTCATTGTCTTGCTGGAAAACAAACCTCTCAAGTCGCAGTTCTCTTGCAGGTTACATTAGGTTTTCCTCCACGATTTCCCTGTATTTTGCTGCATTCATTTTACCCTCTACCTTCACAAACCTTCCAGGGCCTGCTGCAGTGAAGCATCCCCACAGCATGATGCAGCCACCACCAAGCTTCATGGTAGGGCTGGTGTGTTTTTGAATAAGGGGGGATGTTTTGCTAAAGCCACACATAGCGTTTAGTCTCATGGTCAAAAAGCTCAATTTTGGTTTCATCGGCCTATAGAACCTTCTCCCGGCTGACTTCAGAGTCCTTCTGGCAAACTCTAGCCGAGATTTCATTTGAATTTTTTTCAACAGTGGCTTTCTCTGTCACTTTCCCAAAAAGCTGCAGCTGGTGAAGCACCGGGCAACAGTTGTTGTATGTACTGTCTCTCCCATCTCAGCCACTGAAGCTTGAAACTCCTCCAGAGTTGTCATGGGTCTCCTGGCGGCCTCCCTCACTTGTCCTCTTCTTGCATGGTCACTCAGTTTTTGAGGATGGCCTGCTCTAGACAGACTTATGGCTGTGTCATATTCTTTCCATTTCTTGATGATTGATTTAAATGTATTTCAATACTCTTTTCCCGGAGTAGCTTGAGCGTTCTTTTGATTTCATGGTGTAGGTTTTGTCAGGACACTAACTCACCAGCAGTTGGACCTTACAGGTAGACTTGTATTTTAACTACAGTCAATTGAAACACCTTGACCACACACAGATCTCAAAAACAGATCTCCATCTTACTAATTATGTGACTTCTAAAACCAGTTGGCTGCACCAGTGATGATTTGATGTGTCGTATTAAAGGGGGGGGGGGTGAATCATGCCTTTAATTATTTTGTGTTTTATATTTGTAATTAATTTAAATTGTTTTACAGAGATCTGTTTTCGCTTTGACGTCAAAGAGTCTTTCTGTTGATCAGTGTCAAGGAAGCCAAATTAAATCTACAGTGATTCAGTGCTGTAAAACAATAAAAAATGAAAAATTTCAAGGAGGGGTGAAGGGAATACTTTTTATAAGCACCAGTATGTCCGTTATATTTACAGTATGTATAAAACATAATTGTAATTAGATAATTGTAGATCCAATCAAAGATTTAGAAAATAAAAATTAAGGTAATTTTTGTCCAACTGTTTTCAACTGATCTGTTGCTCATAACAAGATGATAGATATAATGTTAACCGTTCAATTCCATTTGTGAAATGGTGGCTGCCTTTTCCTTTAATATTCCAGATTTAATGTTTTCAGATTTTCATTCCACAAATTATAGTCTGCTGTATTTGGACTGTTGAAGCTTGTATGCTGATTATGTTTTCTAATTCATCCAAATTTATGTCATATTACAGTCTACTATTCTTAAAATTCATGTAAAATTGCATTCTTCATATTATTATTTTAATCAAATATCTTTGGTAATGGTATCTTTTCTGCTTGCATTGATTTGCTTTTTGTAGTCAGCAACAAACTTGAGCAAAGAGATGGAGTCGGTGATGAAGGACATAAGGAGCACAACCCAAAAGAAATACATAGATTATGGGAATATTCCTGGTTCTCCAGACAATGACTTTCTCTTCATGTATTCAGTAGCTAGGTATGTAAGTATTATTGCCTAGTTTAAAAATTGGACTAATAAGAAAAATTTGCTTGCCATTAATAAAACAGAATTTTTAGTTGTTCAGTACAGTGCATCATTGCTCTCAAAAGTGTGTAAAGTTAATGAAATTATTTAAATGAATATCAAATGAAAAGTAAGTGCCTCTTCAAATTTAGATTTTATTTTTTAGGTATATGCATTCATTTTATACATTGTAATACATGCTCTTTTAAATTGGTAAATTGCTTTGTTAATTGTCACGTGTACCAAGGTACAGTGAAAAACTTCGTTTTGCCTGCCTCCTATACAGATCACTTCGTTACAGCATTGAATTGAAGTATTACAGTACAAGGAAAAACAAAATAACAGAATGCCAAATAGAGTGTTACAGTTACAGAGAAAGTGCAGGAAGAGAAAACAGTGCAAGGCCAGAACAAGAAATAAGGTGACATCGAGTCCCCCTTATTATTCTAGAGGACCATTCAAAAGGCTCATCATAGTGGAATTGAAGCTGTCCTTGAATGGTACCTGCTTTCAGACTTGTGTATCTTCTACTGGGATAGGAACGGGAGAAGAAGATTGCCAGTGTGTGGTGGGTGGCATCTCTGATTGTGTTACATTCTTTACGATGGCAGGCAATGAGAGGTGTAGGCAGAGAGAGAAGCTGGTTTCCACGAGGTGCTGATATGTGTCCACAAATGTCTATAGTTTCTTATGGTCATGGCCAGGAGCAATTGCCACACCAGGCCATGATATATCCAGATAGGATGCTTTCTGTGGTGCATTGATAAAAATTAATAAGGGGTAAAGGTGACATGCCATATTTCTTTATTAGCCTGAGGAAGCAGAGACACTGGTGAGCTTTCTTGGCCATGACATCTGCAAGATTGGACCAAGGCAGTTATAATGATGTTCACTCTTAGGAATTTGAAGCTTTAAGCTCTCTTGAACTCATATTTTGCAGACCTTGATGGAAAGCTTGCTGTTCAGACGCCATGTCATGAGGTTCTCTGTTTCCTTACTGTATTCTGACTAGTTGTTATTTGAGGTTCAGGCATTACAGTGGTGTCATTTCAAGCTTGTAGTTAGTGTTAGAACAAATTCTGGCCAAGCAGTCTTGAGTCTATAGTGAGTAGAGTAGGGGCTGAGGAAGCAGCCTTGTGGAGGACCAGTGTTGAACATAATCATGACAGAGGTGTTGCTGCCCATATATCCTTAGTGTTTGTGATTTGTTGGTTAGGAAGTCAAGGATCCAGTTACAAACTTGCCTCCAAACTCCAAGATTCAGGCTCAGAAGTCTGGAGATGAGTTTGCTTGGAATTATAGCATTGAAGGTGGAGTTGTAGTATTTTAACTTCTGTGTTTTTACTGTCCAGATGCTCCAGAGATAAGAGAGATATGGTCCTGGTTTTGATATAGTATGTGCAAAATGTGATGTCATTGATGAAATCTGTAGAATCTTTTAGTCTGCATGATGTCTTTTATCTTGATTTACTAAGGCTGTTTGTCAGTGTTTCTTATGAACAGTTGTTGCAATTTGTTACAGCATCTTAAATAAGATAGAGACGGACTGGGAGATTATGTTGCATTGAGTGAAGGAATGGGTGCTGGAACCTTCACTGTTCTAACTTTTATTCACTGAATGAATGTGTTTGATTAGGTTTGACAGTGATCTCAAACTACAAATGTCTGTAGAAACGGGTGCCACAGTTGTATTGTGGTTGGCGTTTGCAACTCGGCATTGGAGTTCAGAGCTCAATTCTGACATCATCTGTAAGGAGTTGTATATACTCCCCAAGAATGTTTGGATTTCCTTTGTGTGTTGCAGCTTCCTCCCACAGTCCAAAGACGTACCGGGTAGGTTAATTGGTCATTGTAAATTGTCCCATGATTAGCTGGGGTTAAATTGGAGTTGTTGGGGTTGATGGAGCAGCTCTGTTCAAAGGGACTGAACTGCCTACACAACGCTGTATCATTAAATAAATAAATAAACTGGAGTAAAGAGATTAGAAATTATATTATCAGCTTGATGAAGACTGTAATTTAGGCAGAAAAGTATTTTTAAAAAGCAGTTTGCTGGGAGCAAACAAAATGCCTAAAAATTATTAGGGGGTAAACTTAAGAGAATTATCCTTGATGTAATGTTTAAGTTCAAATTCAGTTTATTGTCATTCATCTGTACACATGAATACCACACCCTTTAGAATGTTGTGGATCTGATCTGACACATCCCTGATCCTGGCATCAGGGAGGCAACATACTACCCGGGTGTCTCCTTCACATCCATAGAATCTCCGGTTTGCTCCTCTGACTACGGAATCCCCTCTCACTACTGCATGTGGTGACCATCAAGAGCATGATAATTAGTAATGATCTTTCAAGAATCACTAGATTCTGGAATGGCTCCAGAGACTGGAAATTTTAAATGTCACTCCAATCTTTAAGAAGGGAGGGAGGCAAAAGAAAACAAATGATAGGCCAGTTAGCCTGACTTTAATGAATGGGAAGATGTTGGAGTCCAAATCTGCTGGAATTCTTTGAGGAAATGAGAGGCAGGATAGACAAAGGAGAGTCAAGGGACAACCATGAGGTCCTGACGAAGGGTCTCGGCCCAAAACGTCGACAGCGCTTCTCCCTATAGATCATATATGTCAAACTCAAGGCCTGTGGGCCAAATCTGGCCCGCGGTGGAATTATCTTTGGCTCGCAAGATGATATCTAATTACTATTAAAGCTGGCCCCAGTAATCGAAGCGCCTATGGCGTATGATATGGCTAATGCTGAATTTATTCAGGTACCAGGTTTTCAGGGTTTTTAGTGTTTATTCAGCAGTCTTCTTCATAAGAAACGGAATTTGTAAAGTGAAACACTTTGTAGTTATAGCAGAGACTGAGACACATGAGAGCAGGCTGAAAAAACGGAGGCAATGAAAGCTGCGTTCGCACGCGTCCGACTGATCTGGCCCGCATGAAGCTGCATTTTGCTCAATCCGGCCCGTGACCTAAAATGAGTTTGACACCCCTGCTATAGATGCTGCCTGGCCTGCTGTGTTCCACCAGCATTTTGTGAGAGTCAAGGGATGTTGTTTACTTGGATTTTCAGAAGGCCTTTGCTAAGGTGCTTAACAGGATAAGAATCCATGGTATTACTAGAAAGATACTAGCGTGGATAGAAGATTGGCTGACTGGCAGGAGGCAATAGAGTGAACCTTTTCTGCTTGGCTTCCGGTGACTGGTGGTAATCCTCAGGGGTTGGTGTTGGGACTGCTTCTTTTCATGTTTTGGATGAAGGAATTAATGGTTTTCGAGCCAAGTTTGCAGATGGTACGTAGATAGGTAGAGGGCTAAGTAGTGTTGAGGAAGCAGGGAGTCTCTAGAGGGGCATAGACTAAGGGTTCCCAAGCTGGGGGTCCGTGCTTAATGGTATTGGTCCATGGCATAAAAAGGCTGGGAACTCCTTACTTAGACAGTTTGGGAGAACGTGCAAAGTAGTGGCAGATGGTATATCGTGTAGGGAAGTGTGTGCTCATGCACTGTGGTAGAAGGAATAAAGATGAAGACTATTTTCAAAACAGTGAGAAAATTCTAAAATCAGATGTGCAAAAGAATTTTGGATTGTTCATGTGGAATTCCCCAAAGGTTAACTTTCAGGTAGTGTCAGTGATAGGGAAGGCAAATGTAATATTAGTATTGATTTTGAGAGGACTAGAATATAAAAGCAAGAGTGTAATGCTAGAAACATAGAAAACAGGTGCAGGAGTAGGCCATTCGGCCCTTCGAGCCTCCACCGCCATGCTGATCATCCAACTCAGAACCCTGTACCTGCTTTCTCTCCATACCCCTGATCCCTTTAGCCACAAGAGCCATATCTAACTTCCTCTTAAATATAGCCAATGAACCAGCCTCAACTGTTTCCTGTGGCAGAGAATTCCACAGATTCACCACTCTCTGTGTGAAGAAGTTTTTCCTCAAAAGGCTTTTTAATGTATTGGTCAGACCACATTTGAAGTATTGTGAGCACTTTTGGGCCCATTATATGAGAAAAGATCGGCTGGCATTGGCTAGTGTCTAGAGGAGGTTCACAACAATATGATTCTGCGAATGAAAAGGTTACATCTGAGGAACGTTTGATGGTTTTGCTGGAGTTTAGAAGAATGGGGGGAGGGAAATCTCATTGAAACCTATGGAATATTGAAAGGCCTAGATAGAGTAGATGTGGTGAGGATGTATCCTATTATGAGGGGAGGGGTTGTCTAAAACCAGAGGGCACATCCTCAGAATAGAGGGACATACCTTTAGAACAGAGATGAGGAAGATTTTTTTTTAAGCTAGAGGACGGTGTATCTGAGGAATTCATTGCCACAGACTGCTGTGTAGGTCAAGTCATTGAATATATTTAAAGCACCCCCCCCCACCCCCAGGCAAATGAGGCATCATTAGATGTGGCATAAATCTGTGGAAGACACCAGCTGTATGCCAGAGGTTCGTGAGTGCCATTGCTATTACAAAGGAAAATGTGCTAAGCAAATTGAAAGGTCTTAAGGTGGATAAGTCACCTGGACCAGATGAACTACATCCCAGAGTCCTGAAAGAGGTTGCTGAAGAGATAATGGATACATTGGTCATGATCTTTCAAGAATCACTTGATTCTTGCATGGTCTTGGAGGAATGGAAAATTGCGAATGTCACTCAGCTCTTTAAGAAGGGAGGAAGACAAAAGAGATGATATTATAGACCAGTTAGCCTAACCGCAGTGATTGGGAAAGTGTTGGAGTCCTTTATTAAGGACAAGGTTTCAGGGTACTTGGAGACTAATAATAAAATAAGCTAAGTCAGCATGGTTTTTGTAAAGGGAAATCTTACCTGACAAATCTGTTAGAATTCTTCGCGGAGGTAATAAGCACAGTTGACAAAGGAGAGGCAGTAGATGTCATTTCTTAGATTTTCAGAAGGCATTTGAAAAGGTGCCCTGCATAAAGTATACTGGCATGGATAGAAGAATGGCTGATGGGCAGGAGGCAGGGAGTGGGAATAAAAGGGGCCTTTTCTGGTTGGCTGCTTGTGACTCGTGGTGTTCCACTACTTTTCACATTGTTATTGATGGTTTTGTGGCAAAGTTTGCAGATGATACAAAGATAGGTGGAGGGGTAGGTAGTGCTGTGAAGGCAATGCAATTGCAGCAAGACTTGGACAAATTGGGCAAAAAAGTGGCAGATGGAATACAGTGTTGGGAAATGCATGATAATGTATTTTGGTAAAAGGAACAATAGTACAGACTATTATCAAACATCAGAGGTACAAAGAGACCTAGGAGTCATTGTGCAAGACTCCCAGAAGGTTAATTTACAGGCTGAGTCTGTGGTAAAGAAGGCAAATGCAATGTTGGCATTTATTTCAAGGGGAATAGAATATCAGAACAAGGAGATAATGCTGAAGCTTTATAAGACACTAGTCAAGCTGCATTTGGAGTATTGTCGACAGTTTTGGGCCCCTTATCTCAGAAAGGATGTATTATCATTGGAGGGAGTCCAGAGGAGGTTCACGAGGATGATTCCTGGAATGAAGGGGTTAACACATGAGGAGCGTCTGGCAGCTTAGGGCCTGTACTTACTGGAATTTAGAAGAATATGTGGGTATCTCATTGATACCTACCGAATGTTGAAAGGACTAGGTAAGGTGGATGTGGAGAGCATGTTTCCTCTAGTGGGGGTATCTAGAACGAGAGGGCACAGCCTCAAAATTGAGGGGCAATCTTTTAGAACAGAAGTAAGGAGGAATTTTTTTAACCAAAGAGTGGTGAATCTGTGGAATACTTCACCTCAGACTGCAGTGGAGGCCGAATCTGTTGGTATATTCAAAGCAGAAGTTGTTAGATTCCTAATTGGTCAGGACATCAAGGGATATGGTGAGAAGGCAGGTAAATGGGATCTGGGATCAGCCATGATGAAATGGCAGAGTGGACTCAATGGGCTGAATGGCCTGATTCTGGTCCTATGTATCATGGTATAATCTGAAGTGACAGATACAAGAGGTTCTGCAGATACTGCAAATCTTGAGGAATGCACACAAAATGCTAGAGAAACTCAAGCAAGTCAGGCCTCATCTTTGGAGGGCAATGAACAGTCGACAATTCAGAGTGGCTTAGACAAAAAGACAAAGGAGCAGAATTAGGCCATTTGGCCCATCGAGACTGTCCGCCATTTCATCATGACTGATCCTATTTTCCTTTCAGACCCAATCTCCTCCCCATATCCCTTCATGCCCTGACGAATCTTGCTGAGACTTGCTGGATTCGTGCAGCATTTTGCAGAAATTAAGTGTGTCTGGCTGCTAGCTTAGAAGGTTATGGAGCAGGAAGTTGGATTTTACCTCCACCTCCCACATAATAGAATAGATATGTCTGCATCCAGAATATGCTGATCTGTGCATCCCTTGCAGTTCTCTCCAGAACAGTCAGCTAGCTGTCAGTGCAACAAAATTAAATTAACCCAGCAAATATTTACATCTCTATCAACATTATCCTAAGCAGCATCCAACCTGATGGCATTACCATTGATTGCTCCTTCTGGTTATTTTTTTGTCCTTCCTCCTTCCCTCTTCTATTCCCCACTCTGACCTCTTGCTTCTTATCCTCACCTGCCTATCACATCCCCTTGCTGTATGTCCTCCCTTTCTCCCATGGTCCACTTTCCTGTCCTATCAGATTCCTTCCTCTCCAGCTCTACCTATTCCACCTGCCTGGCTTCACCTCTCACTTTCTAGCTAGTCCTTCCCCCTCGCCCCATTTTATTATTCTGGCATATTCCGCCTTCCTTTCCTGAAGAAGGGTTTTGGTCCAAAATGTTGACTGTTTATTCATTTCCATAAATGCTGCCTGACTGCTGAGCTCCTCCAGCGTTTTGTGGTTATCTGGTCATTATCATCAGTGTTCATAGGAGTTTATAGTGTGCAAATTGGCTTTCCTGAATTTTCTATTACATCAATGTTCACATTTTGTACTTTGAAGATCCTTAAAAACCTTCAAAAGGTGGTCCATGAATTGAAGTCTTTTGGTCAGGGGATGAAAAATGTTACGTTAGTTGGTCATCTATGTATTTTGACATGCATGAATGCTCTAACTATGTGTGATACTGAAATGCCCTTGGGCATTGATGTTTATTGATGTCCGGTGACTTTGTTATCATCAAACTGGCAAAGCAGTCAACCACATAAATCAAAAACAGCACATGCAAATTAAATATTTAAAAAACTAGTTTTTAAATTGGAAGTTGGAATATCAGAAATACACTTTTTAGACCATAATACTTAGAAGCAGAATTAGGCCATTCGGCCCATTGAGACGGCTCCTCCATTCGATCATAGATTTATTTTCCCTCTCAACTCCATTCTCCTGCCTTCTCCCCATAATCTTCGGGGCCCATACTAATCAAGAACCTATCAACTTCTTTAAATATATCTAATGAATTGGCCTCCAGAGCTGTCTGTGGCAATGAATTCCACAAGTTCACCACCCACTGGCTAAAGAAATTCCTCCTCAGCTCTGTTCTAAAGGTACATCCTTCTATTCTCCAATCCTAGACTCATAAATAAATAAATCATTTTTAATGCTTTAACTTTTTCGCACCATTTTAAAATAAAATACATCCATTAAGTTAGGATTTTTGTAGGGATTGATAATGTACAGAGTCATAATTTTGGCTTGTATGCTATTAAAACTAGTATCTGTAACTGTACAGGCTTCATCAGGTGATGGATGCACAATATTCAATTCCATTTGCAGCCCATTAGTAAATAGGCAACTTTAAGGCATGGGCTGATTATTGGCAAAGGACATTCACATCATCTCCAGTAAGAAAGAACCTAATTATTTCCATCATCAAGAACCTAGTACACAGTTGATTGGAATACTGTGCTGACACAACAGGAGTGTTCCTACACAGGTCCAACAAAGAGCTTTTAAAAACCCAGTTTCTATAAAAGAAAGGTACCGCCTAGTAGAAAGGTCATTGTCGGAACAGTCTTGAGTCAGAGTAGTAAGGCTTTGATGAGAACAGCGGGAGCCAAGGTAGGTAGGTAAGTTTATTCCTTATTTCTGATTTTTCCCTAGAGAGAATAGAGGTTATGTCTACAGAGCCAGTGACCTGTTCTGGGTGTCAGAAGTGGGATTTACAGGAGACTGCCAGCCTCCCTGATGGCCACATCTGTGCCAGGAGCATCGAGATGCAGCTCCTTGGAGGCCATACTAGGGATCTGGAGATGCAGCTTGATGTCCTTCAGCTTATTAGGGAAAGTGAAGCAGTGATAGATGGGAGCTACAGGAAGGTAGTCACCCCAAGGCTACAGAGACAGATAACTAGTTGACAGTCAGGAGACAGAAGGGAAAACATCCGATAGTGGAGAGCACCCCTGTGGCCATCCCCTCCCCAACATTAAGTACTCCATTTTGAATACTGTTGGGAGAGAGGGGAAGCAACAGCAGCCGTGCCTCTGGTATGGAGTCTGGCCCTGTGGCTCAGAAGGATAGGGAATTGAAGAGGATGGCAGCAGTAATAAGGGATTCTAAGTCAGGGAGACAGATAGGCGATTCTGTGGGCATGAAAAGGGAACACAGATGGTAGTTTGCCTCCCAGGTGATGTTTCTGGACGCGTCCACAATATCCTGAAAAGGGAGGATGAGCAGCCAGAAGTTGTGGTACATATTGGTACCAATGAAATAGGAAGAAAAAGGGAGGAGATCATGAAAAAAATACAGGGAGTTCGGAAGGAAGCTGAGAAGCAGGACCTCAAAGATAGTAATCTTGGGACTGCTGCCTGTGCCACACGACAGTGAGGATAGGAATAGAATGAGGTGGCAGATAAATGTGTGGCTAAAGAGTTGGAGGAGGGGGCAGAGATTCAGATTTCTGGATAATTGGGACCTCTGGGGCAGCTGAAACCTGTACAAAAGGAATGGGTTGCGCTTGAATCCAAGAGGGACCAATATTCTCATGGGCAGATTTACTAGAGCTGTTGGGAGTGGTTTAACCTAATATAGCAGGGGGATGGGAACCAGTATGATAGAGCTGAGAATGAGCCAGCAGGTTTACAAGTAGATGATGGATGTATCGTGATTGTAAGGAAGGACAAGCCAATGATTGGGTACAAATGCAGACAGCAAAGAGTTAAATTGTACCACAAAGGCAAAAGTCAAAATGGCGAAGAATGCAGGATTGAAAGTGCTGCATTTAAGTGTGCATAGCTTTCAGAATAAGGTGGACATACTCATGGCGCAATTAGAGATTGGTTGGTAGGATGTTGTGGACGTCGATGAGTCGTGGCTGGAAGAAGGCCATTGTTGGGAGCTTAACGTCAAAGGATATACTTTGTATTGAAAGAACAGGCAGAAAGGCATAGGTGGTGGTGGTGTGGCTCTGTTGGTAAGAGATGGAATTACATCTTTAGAAAGAGGTGACATAGGGTCAGTGAATGTTGAATCATTGTGGGTGGAGTTAAGAAATTGCAAGGGTTAAAAAAAAATCCATTATAAGAATCATATATAGGCCTCCAAGTAGTAGCCAAGATGTGGAGTTGAGATTTCAAAGGGAGCAGGAAAAGGCATGTAGTAACGGAAATAGCACAATTATAATGGGGGACTTCAGTTTGCTAGGGGATTAGGAAAATAGGTTGGTGTCAGATTGCAAGAGAGGGAATTTGTTGAATGCCTATAAGATGACTTTTTAGAGCAGCTTGTGCTTGAGCCTACTTGGGGAAAGGCGATCTTAGATTGGGTGTTGTGTAATAACACAGATCTTATTAGGGAGCTTAACGTAAAGGAACCCTTAGGAGCCAGTGATCATAATATGATTGAATTCATTCTGCAGTTTGAGAGGGAAAGGCATAAGTCACATGTATCAGTATGGCAGTGGAATAAAGGGAATTGCAGAGGCATGAGAGAGGAGTTTGCCTGAGTGGATAGGAGGAGGATACTGGCCGGGATGATGGGAGAGCAGAGATGGCTGAAGTTTCTGGGAATAGTTCACAAGGCACAGGATAGATATGTCCCACAGAGGAAGAAGTTCTCAAATGGCAGGGGTAGGCAACCGTGGCTGACAAAGGAAGTTAAGGACTGCATAATAGCCAAGGAAAGGGCATTTAAGGTAGCAAAAGTGAGTGGGAAGTTGGATGATTGGGAAGCTTTTAAAATCCAACAAAAAGCAACTAAAAAGCTACAAGAAGGGAAAAGATGAAATATGAGGGCAGACTAGTCAATAATATAAAGCAAGATACTGAAAATTTTTCAGCTGTATAAAAAGTAAAAGGGAGGTGAGAGTTGATATTGCAGCTTGATATTGGAAAAAGATGCTGGTGAGGTAGTGATGGGGGATGAAGAAATGGCTGATCCACTTGATGGGTACTTTGCATCTGTCTTCACTGCGGAAGATTCTAGCAGTGTGCCAGATGTCCATGAGTGTCAGGGAGCAGGAATGAGTGCCATTGCTATTACAAAGGAAAAAGTGCTAGGCAAACTCAAAGATCTTAAGATAGATAAGTCACCTGGGCCAGATGGACTACATCCCAGAGTCCTGAGAGAGGTTGCTGAAGAGATAACAGTTGCGTTGGTCATGATCTTTCAAGAATCCCTTGATTCTGTCATGGTACCGGAGGACTGGAAAGTTGCAAGAGTAACTCCACTCTAAGAAGGGAGGAAAGCAAAAGAAAGGAAATTATAGGCCTATTAGCCTAACCTCAGTGGTTGGGAAACTGTTGGGAGTCCATTATTAAGGATTAAGTTTTGAGGTACTTGGAGACTAATGATAAAATAAGTCAAAGGCAACATGGGTCTGCAAAGGGAAATCTTGCCTGACAAATCTCTTGGAGTTCTTCGAGGAAGTAACAAGCATGGTGGACAAAGGAGAGGCAGTGGATGTCATTTACTTGAACTTTCAGAAGGTGTTTGATAAGGTGCCACACATGAGACTGCTTAACAAGATAAATTCCTATGGCGTTGCAGGAAAGTTACTGGCATAGATAGCAGAATGGCTGACAGGCAGGAGGCAGTGAGTGGGAATAAAAGGGACCTTTTCTGGTTGGCTGCTGGTGACTAGTAGTGTTCCTCAGGGGGTCAGTATTGGGACTGCTACTTTTCACATTGTTTGTCAGTGATTTAGATAATGGAACTGATGGCTTTGTGGAAAAGTCTGCGGATGATATGAAGTAGGTGGAGGGGCTGGTGGTGCTGAGGAAGCAATGCGATTGTAACAGAACTTAGACAAATTGGGCAAAAAAGTGGCAGATGGAATACAATGTTGGGAAATGTATGATAATGCATTATGGTAATAGGAACAGTAGTTTGGACTATTATCTAAATGGGAAGAAGGGTGAAATATTAGAGGTACAAAGGGACTCCCAGAAGGTTAACTTAACAGGTTGAGTCTTTGGTAAAGATGGAAAATGCAATTTTGTCATTTATTTCAAGGGGAATAGAATATAAAAGCAAGGAAACAATGCTGAGCTTTATAAGACACTAGTCAGGCTACACTTGGGGTTTTGTTAACAGTTTTGGGCCCCATCTCTCAAAGGATGTGCTGTCATTGGAAAGCATGCAGAGGAGGTTCATGAGGATTATTCTGGGAATAAAGGGGTTAACATATGAGGAGCGTTTGTCAGCTTTGGCCCTTACTGGAATTTAGAAGAATGCAGGGGTATCTCATTGAAACCTACCAAGTGTTGAAAGGACTAGACAGGTTGGATGTGGAGAGGATGTTACCTCTGGTGTGGGTATCCAGTACTAGAGGGCATCGCCTCAAAATTGAGGGGTGACCCTTTAGAACAGAGGTAAGGAGTATTTTTTTTAGCCAGAGAGTAGTAAATCTGTGGAATGATCTGCCACAGACTGCAGTGGAGGTCAAGTCCATGCGTATATTTAAGATGGAAGTTGATCGTTTCCTTATCGATCAAGGCATCAAAAGTTTTGGTGGAAAGGCAGGTGTATGGAGTTGAATGGGATCCGGGATCGGCCATGATACAATGGTGGAACAGACTCAATGGGCTGAATGGCCTAAATCTGCTCCTATATTTTATGGTTTTACCCCTACCAACAACACACTGGCAGGTTGCTCATTGAACAGGAATGAAATCAGATCAGCAGGTAGAAAATAGTAAGAAGAGACTTGCTTCTTGGTACACTGAAACCTATCTACAATTTACAAGGCACAAGTCAGAAGGGTAAAGACACATTCTCTTGACTGGGTGAATGTTGCATTGAGAATTCTCAAACTGCTTTACGGATTTCTAGCGCAAAGCAGAAACCCCCCCCCCCCCCCCACCACCATCACCATCAACATCAACACACAGAAGAGGTAATATGGGCCATTTACAAATTAGACTCCAGTTAATCTCCTTGACTTGTTGAGCAGCACCTCCCAAACCACAACTTCAGTTACCAAGGCACATGTTTTCCATCAATATTGCACACTTTCTTGATTTACAAATGTATCACTGGTGTCCGTCATTACTGAAACCTGGAACCCCTTATCCAAAAGCACTGTAAGAGTGCTTTCATTAAAAACACCCCTAGTGGTTCTGGAAGGAGAGTTATCACATCCACCTCAAGAGTAAGTCAGGATAAGCAAAAAGACAGTGAGGTGGAAGCAATGCTTAGATAGTGAATAATAAAGAAGGGTGAAAAGATACATCCTGTAAAGGAATGCTGAATAACAAAACAGCATCTTTGGAATTTATATTCAACTGCATGTAGAGTTAATGCTAATTTCACAATGTAACAATGGCAAGTAAAATCACTTTTTGTATTTGCATTAATCTTACTCACTTTTGGTGCTAGTCAAAAATGTGGTTTTCTTATTTATGTGCAAAAACAAATTATAATGTGGCTGGCGCAGGAACCATCCCGTAGCTGTGATTTCTGTATAATTGTAGCTGGCTTTTATTTACTTTTTAAAAACTCTAGCAACCTCTTGTGCCAGCAATTCCCTTTTTCATCCATTTCACAAGGAAGTAAACTAAGGTAAAAGAAAATTATTCCAAAGCCAGCTAAACAATTAACCTTAAACAAACATGAGGAAATCTGCAGATGCTGGAAATTCAAACAACACACACAAAATGCTGGTGGAACACAGCAGGCCAGGCAGCATCTATAAGGAGAAGCACTGTCGACGTTTTGGGCCGAGACCCTTCGTCAGGACTAACCGAAAGGAAAGATAGTAAGAGATTTGAAAGTAGTGGGGGGAGGGGGAAATGCAAAATTCCTGACGAAGGGTCTCGGCCCGAAATGTCGACAGTGCTTCTCCTTATAGATGCTGCCTGGCCTGCTGTGTTCCACCAGCATTTTGTGTGTGTTGTTTGAACCTTAAACAAAAGTGTCCTTTTATCATATACAGAGGATATATGTAGATTCATGCATTTGATTGGCAGTTTGGTATTCCTAGTTCTGATAAGTTCTAAAAAGCTTATCGGAATAAACAAGTTCTGTTTAAGTCACTATTAATTAGTAACATTATATAACTATTCATCTTAAACGAAAACAGTTTCTAAATGTAATAACCTAATAAATCTAAAATGTGTTTTTTTTTCCAGTCATATGAGTTAGTTTCCCCAAGGATCTTCCACATTGTTTTGTTAATATTTTGGAATTTTTCCATAGTATAAATACATATATGCTACATGTGTAGATAAATTAGATAAATTGAAATTTATTTGTATTCCTAAGGTGAGTGAAATCCTGCTACTTTTCTCTCTGACCTGTCCATTGGTTTGTCAATTTCTGTCTCTGCTCCCTTCATTGCTGGGAAGAACAGAGCAGATTGGCCTAGGAATGGAAAACTCTCTTGTCATACAAAACCTCTTATCAGCAGCAAACAGACGGAGACCTGTGCAACCAAAAAAAATCAACACCACTTTGCAGTGTTCTTAGCAACAGAGATAATTTGAGACCTTGGTAGATTCAGTTAATGGCGAGGGGATTGCTTTCTGCAGCTGTCAGTGCAAGTTCTTTTACTTTTGTTAGAATGTCTAAACACAAATTCTGCTAGCAGAAGTAAATGCTTTTTTTAGTTTCATCTACAAGTAAGTATATGTTTCAATTGTTACGCCTGTGCCCCAACTCTGAGGGGCCGAAGGGTACAAAATAGCCCCCTCCTTTTTGAGAATCGCAAGATCGCTATTAATTCAGGTCAGGAGACCCAGGAAATGAGAGAGAGAGACGCAGAATCCACAGGGGGTTTGGAATGTCCTGGCCCCTCAACAATACAAAGCCACGGGAAGCGGCCATTGTCTCTTGGAGACGGAATTGTGTATTGAGCACTGTGCTATTCATCAACGCCCTCAAGGAATGAGCAACGTGGGCTGGTTGGGGGGGGGGGGGGATGGCATCATCCCAACCTGATTGACATCTGAGACCCCATGAGTAAGGATAAAAGAAGATCTGGGGAACAACCCCTTTAGACGCACCAGGAAAAACGCTAGAAAACCCGTGACAGCGTAATAGCGACAGCCGGTGAAAAGCCCACGTGCGTCCTTTTCCATTTGCCTCGGAATTGGTGGGACTGACCACGGAAGACGGCTTAACTAAAAGGAAAAGGTCACCGACGACATTTCGAAGGATCGACATCATAGAAAGGAAAACGGGCAAGTTCTAAACTCCGTCTCACTCTCCAACCAAAAGCTGCAGCTTGAATGAACTTGAGTGACTTTTATATTTCCATCGGACAATACATTATCCCCTAGACAACGATAGAGCTATTTCTTATTGATTATTATTATACCCACGCTTTTAGATTTAGTATTGACGACGTATATTATCTGTATGTTTGCATTGATATTATTTTTGTGTATTTTTATCAATAAATACTGTTAAAAATAGTACCATCAGACTTCAACGGACCTCTCTATCTTTGCTGGTAAGTGACCCAGTTATGGGGTACGTGACACAATATATTCTTCTTGACTATAATTGGAGAAATATCAAAGCAGTGAAGTAATTTTTGTGTTGAATTTATAAGTACATTTTAATTGATGCCACAGGTTGAATTTGGAGTTGGAATTGGTTCATCGAGGTGGAAACTTGTGTTTAGGCGGAGCAAGTGCCACGACAAAAAGATCCTGTTTAAGTAAGTGCATATGTTTATATAATTGTTGTTGTTATTATTATTATTGTATTTATTTTTTCTCAGCTCAAGCTGGTAAAACCTGAGGTATGGGCATAGCCAAGCACGTTCATTTATCAATTGCTAGGAATTTTCAGGCTATTCTAGTGGTGTTTAGTATTCTGGCTTTCTGAAGATCTACATAGATATTACCGTCGTCTCTGTGGTTAAGAAGGCATACAGTGCATTGACCTTCATCAACCATGGGATTGAGTTTAAGAGCTGAGAGGTAATGTTACAGGTATATAGGATCCTGGTTAGACCCCACTTGGAGTACTGTGCTCAGTTCTGGTCACCCTACTACAGGAAAGATGTGGAAACTATAGAAGGGGTTCAGAGGAGATTTACAAGGATGTTCAAACAACACACACAAAATGCTGGTGCAACACAGCAGGCCAGGCAGCATCTATAGGGAGAAGCACTGTCGATGTTTTGGGCCGAGACCCTTCATCAGGACTAACTGAAAGGAAAGATAGTAAGAGATTTGAAAGTAGAAAGGGGAGGGGGAAATGCGAAATGATAGAAGATCGGAAGGGGTGGGGTGAAGTTGAGAGCCGGAAAGGTGTTTGGCAAAGGGGATACAGAGCTGGAGAAGGGAAAGGATCATGGGATGGGAAGCCTAGGGAGAAAGAAAGGGGGAGGGGAGCACCAGAGGGAGATGGTGAACAGGCAGAGTGATGGGCAGAGAGAGAGAAAAAAAAGAGGAGGCGTAAAAAAACTAAATATATCAGGGATGGGGTAAGAAGGGGAGGAGGGGCATTAATGGGTTAGAGAAGTCAATGTTCATGCCATCAGGTTGGAGGCTACCCAGCCGGTATATAAGGTGTTGTTCCTCCAACCTGAGTGTGGCTTCATCTCGACAGTAGAGGAGGCCATGACAGAGGCACAGCGACAACTCTCTGATACCTCCTCTTATTTATCCTTTGAACATGACCCTACTAAGGAGCGCCAGGCCACTGTCTCCTATACCATCACCAACCTTATCAGCTTTGGGGATCTCCCATCCACTACCACCAACCTCATAGTTCCCAAACTCCGCACTTCCTGTTTCTACCTCCAACCCAAGATCCACAAACCTGCCTGTCCAGGTAGACCCATTGTCTCAGCTTGCTCCTGCCCCACCGAACTCATTTCTACATACTTTGACACTGTTTTATCCCCCCTTGTTCAATTCCTTCCCACCTATATTTGTGACACTTCTCACGCATTGAATTTTTAAAATGATTTTAAGTTCGCTGGCCCCCACTGCCTTATTTTCACCATGGACGTCCAGTCCCTAAATACCTCCATCTCCTACCAGGAAGGTTTCAAAGCTCTTCGCTTCTTTTAGGATTCCAGACCTAACCAATTCCCCTCTACCACCACTGTCCTCTGTCTAGCGTAATTAGTTCTTACTCTCAATAATTTCACCTTTGGCTCCTCCCACTTACTCCAAACCAAAGGTGTAGCCATGGGCACCCGCATGGGTCCCAGTTATGCCTGCCTTTTGATTGGCTTTGTGGAACAGTCCATGTTCCAAGCCTATACGGGTGTCCTTCGCTACATCGACGACTGCATTGGTGCTGCCTCCTGCATGCATGCTAAGCTCGTTGACTTCATTAGCTTTGCCTCCAACTTTCACCCTGCCCTCAAATTTACCTGGTCCATTTCCGACACCTGATATCTACTGATATCTACTATAAGCCTACAGACTCTCACAGCTACCTGGACTATTCCTCTTCCCACCCTGTCTCTTGCAAAAATGCTATCCCCTTCTCGCAATTCCTCTGTCTCCGCTGCATCTGGCGGTGCTGGCTAGAAGGGCGGAATGGCCTACTCCTGCATCTACTGTCTATTGTCTATCTGCTCTCAGGATGAGGCTTTTCATTCCAGGACGAAGGAGATGTCTTCCTTTTTTAAACAAAGGGGCTTCCCTTCTTCCACCATCAACTCTGCTTTCAAACGCATCTCTCCCATTTCCCGCACATCTGCCCTCACCCCATCCGCCCACCACCCCACTCGGGATAGGGTTCCCCTTGTCCTCACTTACCACCACACCAGCCTCCGGGTCCAACGTATAATTCTCTGTAACTTCCGCCACCTCCAATGGGATCCCACTACCTTTCCCTCCCCCCCCCCCCCCCCCCACCTTTCTGCTTTCTGCAGGGATTGTTCCCTACGCGATTCCCTTGTCCATTCATCCCCCCATCCCTTCCCACTGATCTCCCTCCTGGCACTTACCCTTGTAAGCGTAACAAATGCTACACCTGCCCTTACACTTCCTCCCTCACCACCATTCAGGGCCCCAGACAGTCCTTCCAGGTGAGGCGACACTTCACCTGTGAGTCGGCTGGTGTGGTATACTGCATCCGGTGCTCCCAGTGTGGCCTTTTATATATTGGTGAGACCTGACACAGACTGGGAGACCGTTTTGCTGAACACCTACGCTCGGTCCGCCAGAGAAAGCAGGATCTCCCAGTGGCCACACATTTTAATTCCACATCCCATTCCCATTCTGATATGTCTATCCATGGCCTCCTCTACTGTCAAGATGAAGCAACACTCAGGTTGGAGGAACAACACCTTATATACCGGCTGGGTAGCCTCCAACCTGATGGCATGAACATTGACTTCTCTAGCTTCCATTAATGCCCCTCCTCCCTTTCTTACACCATCCCTGATATACTTAGTTTTTTTACCTCCTTTTTTTTCTCTCTCTCTGCCCATCACTCTTCCTGTTCTCTATCTTCCTCTGGTGCTCCCCTCCCACTTTCTTTCTCCCTAGGCCTCCTGTCCCATGATCCTTTCCCTTCTCCAGCTCTGTGTCCCTTCTGCCAATCACCTTTCCGGCTCTCAGCTTCATCCCACCCCCTCCGGTCTTCTCCTATCATTTCGCATTTCCCCCTCCCCCTCCTACTTTCAAATTTCTTACTATCCTTCCTTTCAGTTAGTCCTGACGAAAGGTCTCGGCCCGAAACGTCGACAGTGCTTCTCCCTATAGATGCTGCCTGGCCTGCTGTGTTGCACCAGCATTTTGTGTGTGTTGTTTGAATTTCCAGCATCTGCAGATTTCCTCGTGTTTGCTTTACAAGAATGTTGCCTGGATTGGGGAGCATGCCTTATGAGAATAGGTTGAGTGAACGTGGCCTTTTCTCCTTGGGAGTGACGGAGGATAAGAGGTGTCCTGATAGAGGTGTATAAGGTGATGAGAGGCATTGATCATGTGGATAGTCAGAGGCTTTTTCCCAGGGCTGAAATGGCTAACACGAGAGGATGCAGTTTTAAGGTACTTGGACGTAGGTACAGAGGAGATGTCAGGGGTAAGTTTTTTATGCAGAGAGTGGTGAGTGCTTAGAATGGGCTGCCGGCGATGGTGGTGGGGGCGGATAGGATAGGGTCTTTTAAGAGACTCCTGGATAGGTACATGGAGCATAGAAAAATAGAGGGCTATGGGTAACCATAGGTAATTTCTAAAGTAAGTACATGTTTGGCACAGCATTGTGAGCCGAAGGATCTGTATTGTGCTGTAGGTTTTCTATGTTTCTATGTGTAGACCTCATTGTTTAATGCTATTATTGTTATTACCCTTCCCTTTGCATTCTTGCTTACTCCTTTTCTCTCAAATAATGGCATTTAACCAGATATTTCACTGTGATTACATTTGAGGATAATAACATGCAAGCCTATGAAGTTGCAGAAGCCAACAAATGGCTTTACAAAATTTGATAAAACAACTCAAATATACATTATTCAATTGTGGCTCATGACAAAAGTGCTGAAAGAAATTTCAATGTTCATTTGTTTTTATTGGGTCCACAGTATTTTACAAATCATATTCTGTAATCTTATTCATATTTTGTAGAAAATAAAGCCACTTGAGACCTTGGTAGATTCAGCTAATTATGTGAAGATTGCTTTCTACAGCTGCCAGTGTGTATTTTTTTATTTTGTTAGACTGTCTGACCAAAATATATTGTGTTCAGTTGTAATTGCCTCATTATAGGAAGGATTGGGGCTGAGAGGAAAATTGGATCAGTCATGATGAAATGGCAGAGCGAATTCGATGGGCCAAGCAGTCTAATTCTGCTCCTATATCTTATGGTCTTGTGTGGAAGCTTTGAAGAGGATGTAGAGAAGATTTATCAGGATGCTGCCTGGATTAGAGAATGCTTTTATTAGGATAGATTGAGCTATGGCCTTTACCTTTAGAGCAAAAGAAGACGAGAAGTGACTTGACAAAGGTATACAGGATGATGAGACACACAGATCAAATGGATAGCTGAAGAATTTTCCCCCAGGGCAGAAATGGCTAATACTGGGGGTGGGGGCATAATGTTAAGGGGATTGGAGGGAAGTATAGTGGGATTGTCAGAGGCACGTTTGCTTTTTACACAGAGTGGTGAGTGTGTGGAAAACTCTGGCAAGAGTGATGGTAGAAGCAGATAGGAGAATTTAAGAAGCTCTGAGATCAGCACATGATTGATAGTAAATTGAGGGCTATGTAAGAGGGAACGGTTAGATTGTACTGAAGGGAAGGAGAAAAATCTATTATGGTATTATAGCATGTATTGTGAACCAATTTACGGAACACTGAAGTAAAGAATATAAGCAGTTACTAGAATCTAATTATACTTGTTCCTTTTTCATAACTCATATGATCCAGAAATCTGAAGTAATTAACTCTAGACATTTAGCCAAAATAATTTCATTTAATCAAATAAATCAAGAATAAATATTGTTAATGTGTTGTGGAAATTGACAGATTATCATAAAGATCACATCTGGATTATATCATCTGGTGATAATAAACCAACAGGACCATTACATCAGAGTGACAGGGGAATAGTATATATTTGTGAGGAAATGGCCCCAAGTCTTTGGACCCCGTGAAGCTTCATGCTTTCAGTTCCAGGTGAAAGTGACTGGGCATGACGTCAGGATGTCTTTTGTCTGAATATTGCAATGAAGTTCCTGAGCTAAACAAACATTATTGGACTTTTAGGAAGGAAAATAGTTAAAAGTTCTTAGAGGCTCTGAAATTTTTGGAAGAACTCACATTTTGCTCAGGACATTGCTTTGCTCAATCACCTTCAACTGCTTTAACAGCAACAATTACTTTATATCATATGGTCGTGCAGGTGTTCACTAAAAGACTGCATGTTGTTTAATTCTCTTTGTAACTTCTGAGAAAGTGAGGAAATACTACATGGAGCAGTACTTGGGTTTAGAATGTTAAGTGTCAAGTAACTGAAGCCACATGACTCAGGCACTGGCCATTTTCAACAAATAATATCTGGTCCATCACCATCATCAGGACTTATTTTTCTTTAAATACTACAAATCTAAAATATGTCTGGACCAGTCACACACAGACTGTGGCATCTAGGGCAGGTCAGAGGCTGAGTATCTTTCGATGATCTGTTTCCAAAGACACCCAAGCTCATTCAGCATCTATAAAGCAATAATTAGGAGTGTCTGATCGATTACTTTTCACTTTCCTGGATGAGTGCATCTCTAACAACATTCAAAGCAGTCTGTTTATTGGCAATGTATCCATTACCCAAAACATATTTTACCTCTACTACAGGCTCTACGTGACAGCTCTGCCACCCGCGGTTCCTCTCCATATCAAACACTATCTTGACATGGAAATATGTACAGTGCCTATAAAAAGTATTCACCCCACTTGGAGGTTTTCATGATTTTATTGTTTCATAACATTGAATCACAATGGATTTAATTTGGCTTTTTGGACACTGATCAACAGAAAAAGAAACTGAAAGCAGATCTCTACAAAGTGATCTAAATTAATTACAAGTATAAAACACAAAATAATCGCTGCATAAGTATTCACCCCCCCCCCTTTAATATGAATCATCAAATCATCACTGGTGCAGCCAATTGGTTTTAGAAGTCACATAATTAATTAAATGGAGATCTGTTTTTGAAGACCTTTGTGCATTCAAGGTGTTTCAATTGCTTGTAGTAAAATTGCACCTGTATCTAGAAGGTCCAACTGCTGGTGAGTCAGTATCCTGGCAAAAAATATACCATGAAGACAAAAGAACACTCCAAGCAACTCCACGAGCAGGTTATTGAAAAGTACAAGTTAGGAGATGGATAAGATGGATACAAGAAAATTTCCAAGTCGCTGAATATCCCGTGGAATACAGTCAAGTCAATCATCATGAAATGAAAAGAATATGGCACAGCTGTAAATCTGCCTAGAGCAGGCTGTCCTCAAAAACTGAGTGACCAAGAAACTTATGACAACTCTGGAAGAGTTGCAAGCTTCAGTTGCTGAGATGGGAGAGACTGTCCATACAACAACTGTTGTCTGGGTGCTTCACCAGTCGCAGCTTTATGGGAGAGTGGCAAAGAGAAAGCCACTGTTGAAAAAAAAACTCACATGAAATCTCGGCTAGAGTTTGCCAGAAGGCATGTGGGAGACTCTGAAGTCAGCTGGAAGGAGATTCTGTGATCTGATAAAGTGAAAATTGAGCTTTTTGTTTTTGATGATGTGCTAAGCACTGCACATCATCAAAAACACACCATCCCTACTTTGAAGCATGCTGGTGGCTGCATCATGTTGTGGGAAGCTTCACTACAGCAGGCCCTGGAAGGCTTGTGAAGATGAAGAGTATAATGAGTGCAGCAAAATACAGGGAAATCCTGGAAGAAAACTTGTTGCATTCTGTAAGAGATCTGCAACCTGGGAGATCTGATTTCCAGCAAGACAATGACTCTCAGCATAAAGCCAAAACTACACAGGAATGTCTTAAAAACAACAAAGTTAATGTCTTGGAGTGGCCAAGCCAGAGTCCAGACCTGAATCCAATTGAGAATTTGTGGCTGAACTTGAAAAGGGCTGTTCATTCATGATGTTTATGCAATCTGACAGGGCTTGAGCAGTTTTATAAAGAAGAATGGGGAAAAATTGTAGTGTCCAGATGTGCAAAGCTGATAGAGACCTATCCACACAGACTCTATGATGTAATTGCTGCATCTACTAAATACTGACTTGAAGGGGGTGAACACCTATGCAATCAATTATTAGTGTTTCATATTTAATTGGATCACTATAGAGATCTGTTTTAACTTTGACACGAAAGAGTCTTTTTCTGTTGACACAAAGTACACTACAGATGCTGTGGTCAAATCAACACGTACAAACAAGCTGGATGAACTCAGCAGGTTGGGCAGCATCCGTTGACTGCTCCTTTCAACGGATGCTGCCCGACCTGCTGAGTTCATCCAGTATGTTTTTCTGTTGATCAGTGTCAAGAAAAACCAAATTAAATCCACCGTGATTCAATGTTGTAAAACAATAAGACATGAAAACTTCCAAGGGGGGGTTGAATACTTTTTATAGGCACTGTATGTTGCAATATTGCTGGATCTGAATTAATTTTTTTGCAAGATATGGAAGTCTAATGTGTTTTACTCACTGAGGTGTAATTTGATGTTTCAACAATTGGCAGCTGGAACATGGATGGGTAAATCAGTTTCAGCTAATCTGAGTAACTTAAATATTGTATTCACACCATAATGACTTGGACCTGACAGTTTTTGCAGTGTGTTGATATCTTCCATCCACACTTTTGCATTATAGTGCTATGTAGTATCACAGTGGAAGTCTGTGGTGCACACAGCTGGTTTGATATGTTCAGTTTCCACAGCAGATGACACAAATTTGGAGCAAGCTAATAGTTTCTAAAAGGCACCAGATATCAAATTTGAAGTTTAAGCTTACAGTTACATATCTCCGATTTTTCTATTCATCATGCAATTCAGTATAGTGGCAAAGAGATAAATTAAATTGTACACCTCATATAAAATTACATTCTTTAATCACAGGTATTACCATGATTCTTAATACATAAATTTCCTATTTGTTTTGGAAGACAAAGCTGTATTTGTGCCAATGGAAGTATGCCACATGGCAAGCAAGCCTCACTTTTGGCTATTAATGGAGGAGGGAACTGTAGCACAGGCACAATACATGTGATGTAGCCCTTCATGGTCATCTGCACTTGCATCTAAAAGTGGAAAAAAAGTAAGAGCTTGTTTTGTGAGCTGACGATGCACTCATTGCTCTAAGTATTTATGCATTAATTTATGGAACTGTGACTATTGGCAAATAAAGATAGCAAACAATAGATGGAGCTAAGCACTCTCATGACCATTTTTCAAAGACATGCAGTTAGGGTTATTTGTGTAGGCATGCAATGTTGGTGCTGGAAGCATGGAGACGCAAGCTGCCTAGCACAATCCTCATTGATGCACTTCACTGTGTGTTTTGAAGTACATATGCTAATATTTATCTTAATTTGAAATGGTTAAAGCTCTGTGTCTAGCAATGAGTAGTGGCAGAGAGTTAAATTTCTAATAAGAGGTTTGGAGACAAATTCCATCCTCGCTCATGTTTGGACCCACAAATGAGTGTTGAAGCATCTGCGACATGTTCACCCAGAAGTGCTGAGTGGATGAGCTTACTTTACTTCTGTCTGGGGCCTGTACCATTACAGAATTCACTAATGCTCTTTAGAGGAGGTTCTTACCAATCAACAAACTCATTCGTAAGGCCAGTGATGTTGTGGGGGCGGACTCTCTGACGGTGGTGTCTGAAAAGAGGATGCTGTCCAAGTTGCATGCCATCTTGGACAATGACTCCCATCCACTCCATAATGTACTGGTTAGGCACAGGAGTACATTCAGCCAGAGACTCATTCCACCGAGATGTAACACTGAGCATCATAGGAAGTCATTCCTGCCTGTGGCCATCAAATTTTACAACTCCTCCCTTGGAATGTCAGACACCCTGAGCCAATAGGCTGGTCCTGGAATTATTTCCACTTGGCATGATTAACATTATTTAATTATTTATGGTTTTATATTGCTATATTTCTACACTATTCTTGGTTGGTGCGGCTGTAACGAAACCCAGTTTCCCTCGAGATCAATAAAGTATGTCTGTCTGTCTGCCTTTTTATCTATGTGACTCCAACACCTTGTGGGGCACTACAATTTCATTAAAAGTTATAGATTCAGATCTGATTATTTAAACAGAGAGATCATGAGACAGCCTAGACCAGGGGTTCCCAACCTTTTTTATGCCATAGACCAATACCATTAAGCAAGGGGTCTGTGGATCCCAGGTTGGGAACCCCTGGTCTTGACCATCAGCAGTAGCAAAGTTCTCCACTACAATTCTGCATCTCCGTCACTTCATTCTATCCTTACTTTACCAATCCTGCTTGTATGAAGTGAGCACAAGAGTGCTCAGTGAAATTCTGATTGGAAAGCTGCAACGCTGTGTTATTTTTATACTTCCTGTCAATATAGAAAGAAGCTATTTCAGTCATTGAGTCTATGTGGCTCATTTTCCCTGTAACTTCCTTATGCCCATTAACATCACTCAGGTTCTACTATTTACCTAAACACTAGAGGCAGTTGTATGGTAGCCAATTAACCTTACCACCCAGCACATGATAGGAATGTGGGAGTGAGCTGAAACATGGAGATATATATTCAAATAAACAGTATAGGATTGAAATGGGATGATTTGGATGGTTTCAAATTGCTAGAAAAAAAAAACTGAGGGAACAAACATGCTATATGATTCTATGAAGTCCTGGTATGATTTTGATTTAAGTTGTGTTTTGATATTATGCATATCCAAAATCCCCACAATGGAAGAATCCATACATATCCCATGGGATGAAAGCTGAGAATGATGGAACCACTCAGCAGGTCAGGTAGCATCAGTTAGTTTTAGATTTTCCCTCCTCCCCTGATCTGACAGAGTCATTAACCTGAAACAGTAACTCTGGTCACTTTCCATTGATGCTACTTGCCCTGCTGACTATTTTCCTCTTTTATTTTGGACGTTAGACTTGCTTAGTAATCTTAGAGCTAAGTGGGAACCAAGTTGCTATGTTGTACAATTACAGTGCAATGTGTCAAGTGATAGGGGAATAAGTATAAATCAGATATAGGGAACAAACTTTATTTGGTTAAGCTTGTGTTTTTGTGTTATTTGCACTGTTTACCAAATTTGAAGCATTAAACTGCTTGAGAGAGGTTGTGACACCAATGTTGATTGTGGGAAAGGAAAGACGAGTTGTCAGCAGTAAGTTAGACTGTATGTCAAGATGCAAGATGGTGTGCAAATAAAGGCATGAAAAATGGAGACCTTGAAGAAGTAATCAGTGCAGAGATCACTACTGTTCAGTTCTTTATATCCAGTACAGTATTTAAATACAATGCTTAATTTGGTCCAGTGGCTATTTATAGAAGGGTCTTATTAAATTTGATGTGCACAGTTTAGTGCATTAGAGTGATACCAATAACATGTTAATTCAGCATATTCGGTAATGACACAGGAATGGGAAGAAACAGACTGTATAATTCATCCCGGTAGGATCAAGTTCAAGTTTATTGTCATCTGGCTGTACGTATAAATATTCAACCAAATGAAGCAACATTCTTTCGGACCACGGTACACCCACAAAACATGTATCACACACAGCACATAAACCAAAATATTACTATAAATAAGTTAATACATTACAATTCAAAATGCATGTAGTACACTGCAAAGGTAGACAGTAAATAGCTGGCTGTCCTAGTGACAAGACCTCAGTGTTGGCAGGTTAGTTTCACAGTCTGAGGGAAGAAGCTGTTACCCAGTCTTGCAGTCCTCATCTTGATATTTCTGTACCTCCTTCTTGATGGTTATGGGTCAAAGAGATTGTGGGATGAATGGTAGAGATCCTCAATAATGCTTCGGGCCTTTTGCAACACTCCCAGTAAATGTTACAAATGGAGGGGGGAGGGAGACCCCAGTAATCTTCTCATGATTTTTACTATCTAAGCATTATGTGTTTTTAAATACAATTAACAGTATTAGTTGGTTTCAAATTGAAATAAATATTGTTTTACATTGGAAGATTCTACAAAGAAAACAGCCAACCTTATGAAAATCATAAAACTTTTATCTTGTTTAATTAGCTTGTTTTTCTGACCCAACAAAGCTGGCACATGAGAATTTAAAATCAATGTGATATCCTTGATGCACTTCTGTAAATATGCTTTTTTCAAAGAATGGAATAAAATTGTGAAGGATATTGAATTTCTTTTGTAAAGTATATTGGAAGGTCTAAATTGTACGGGGGAATAGTAAGACAAATGTTAATTTCTCTTGAATATCAAAATGGTCGTCTATCATTATACACCATTCTTTTGACACCAGTGTTGTCTGGTTGTCATCTGACATCTCATGCCTCAGGCTTGTAATTATCTCCAGCAGCTTTTAAAATAATTGAAGATTGAGATTGCACTGCAATTGATTGCTGTCACCTGCTTCCTGAATACAGAGTAAATGAGGATGAAATAATTTGGCAACCATTCCTTTTTCACAGCAGTGTTTCACTCCTGGGATACTAAAAATCTGAAATAGATCTCTTTAGCACTTGATAGTGAAATCATATTTAATTAACTTGAATTTTGAAACAAATATGTGCTTGAATACTTGTTGAAAAGAATATAAATGAATTGGTGTTCACGAAGTGTATGTTGTGTTTCTGTATACAATGAATGTTACGGTGTTAACACTAGACTAATAACCACTACAGTTACATTTTCCCATATACAAACAAGTGATTTTATCAAATAGTTTTTTCTGATCTCTTCCTCTTTTTTTTGTTGAGATTGACTGCTATTATGGTTCCATGGATGGCAGGTCAGCCTTTAGTAAATCTAGCAAGTAATTGTTGATGGACAAGAGGGTGGATGAAGTATAGGATTACGCACAGTCTTCTTGTTAGATAGAGCAGGTTTGAAGTACTCTTACTCCTCCCTTGTCCCTATAAAATGTGTTTAGTATTTGATTAGAATTAGCCATCCAACAAAAAAAGAAATATTACATGATGTACTATATACCTCCATAAGGTACACTTCCTTTAGAGATCATCAAATCAGCAATTGACATGCTTCACAATTTTCCCCTCATGCTCAGCTGGTCCAATATTTCCAGCTAAGATAACAACAGCTTATTCAGCATAATTAGTTTATCAAACTTTGCACCTTCTCTGTCATATATGACTGAATAATTTATTGGGTAAGTTTGACAGGCAACTCTCAATTGTAGAGTTTAAAACTGAGCAGATATTTTCTTGTCTAAAATTGATTAATCTGAAGTAAGATATTTTGATTAGAACACAATCGAAGCTTTTGTTTATTTCTGTAATAAAAAACAAATACTCTAATAAATATTCATTGGCATTGCACAGGTTGATGATAAATTTCTAAAACAATTGTTTTTGTAAATTGCCCTGAATTATGATGTATGTCAATGACTTGGACTATGGGATTAATAGATTTATGGCTAAATGTGCTGATGATGCAAAGATAGGTGGAGGAGTGGGTAGTGTTGAGGAAACAGAGAGCCTGCAGAGAGACTTGGATAGTTTAGAAGAATAGGAAAAGAAGTGGCAAATGAAATACAATGTCGGAAAGTGTATGGTCATGCACTTTGGTGGAAAAAATAAATGGGCAGAGAATTCAAAATGCAGAGATGCAATGGGACTTGGGAGTCCTTGTGCAGGATACCCTAAAGGTTAACCTTCAAGTTGAGTTGGTGGTGAAGAAGGCGAATGTAATGTTGGCATTTATTTCTAGAGGTATAGAATATACAAGTAGGAATGTGATGTTGAGGCTCTATAAGGCACTCATAAGACCACACTTGGAGTATTGTGTGCAATTTTGGGCTCCTTATTTTAGAAAGGAAATACTGACATTTGAGAGGGTTTAGACAAGATTCACGAGAATGAATCCAGGAATGAAAGGATTACCTTATGAGGAATGTCTGGCAGCTCTTGGGTTGTATTCCCTGGAGTTCAGGAAAATGAAGGGGGATCTCATTGAAACATTCCGAATGTCAAAAGGCCTGAACAGATTAGATATGGCAAAGTTATTTTCTATGGTAGCAGAGTCTAGGACAAGAGGGCACGACTTCAGGATTGAAGGACGTCCATTTAGAACAGAGATGCTGAGAAATTATTTTAGTCAGAGGGTGGTAAATCTGTGGAATTTGTTGCCCCAAGGAGCTGTGGAGGTTAAGTCATTGGGTGCATTTAGGAAGAGATAGATAGGTTTTGATTAGCCAGTGCATCAAAGGGTATGGGGGGAAGGTATGGGAGTGGGGATGACTGGAAGAATTGGATCAGTCCATGATTGAATGACGGAGCAGACCTACTTCTGCTCCTCTTGAGGAATCAAGAACACATCCATTCCAAACTGAGATTACACATTTTGCATAGTTTATCCTCTTTCGTAAATTTCCGAATTAGGTGTAGGGTGTCAAATAATGTACACTTTAATCTTTCCTTATTTTTCCACATTTATTTTTTGATATTTAAAAAAAAAACATATTTTTGCAACAACCACTTTCCTCCCTTTGAATATCATCCAAGGTTAATCATTCAGCTTCTGATTCTGATAAGTTAACATCCACTTATCTGTCCATTATCCAAGTTCAGCTATAAACATTTTTCAACTGAATCTTTCTCAAAACGCCTGTACTTGGTGGAAATATTTTCCCCTTCTTCTGAAGCTGGGAATGAAAACATTTTCATCACCATCATCAGTAGAGTTTTCCAAATCCATTTCTAAAATAGTATATCCTTTAACAGAGCTATTTTAAAAAATTTTCTAAATGATTTCAAGACTGATTGAAGAATAGGTTTTTATTTCAGTATGTTAATTTTTTAATTCAGGTAAATTTAAAAAGTAAACAGTTGTAACCCCTGGGTCGCCTCTAGTCTAGGGGGAGCAGCCTTCGGCCCCGCCAAACTGGGTAATCAGCTGGTGTGGATGCTGTGTGATGTCCCCGCCTCACCCAAAAAACAGACAGTACACCTTATGCGATTAAATGAGTACCATTTATAAAGATTACTATAACTAAGCGATTACTAACGATACAGTATATATGAATAAGAGAAAAAAAAAAGAAAAGGCGCCAAACTTATCAAAGTCCAAACCACTTCGTGCACAACCGTTGGAGCTCAATTACTGAAGTCTTCTGGTATTCGATCCCCTCCGAATTCCTCAACCCGCCTCCTGGGACCCCCACGGTGGTCGACCAGTCGCTCCACACTCCTCTGTCTCCGTCTCCTCTCATCACCGAAAACCTTGGGCCGGGGACCGTCGCCCAGCTTCCAGCATCCCGTCCTCTCTCTCTCACTCCATCGCCCCGACTCCCCAAAATCCCCGCCAACAATCAGTTTACAGTCCCAAACAAGCTTCCAGCACTTATCATAACAAAGACGCTAGCATTCCTACTATTAACACAGGCGCCAGCATTCCTACTTTTAACAAAACAAAGACGCCATTTTGATTACATACACAGTAACAAAGAAAAAGAAAAAAAAACCCATTACACAGTTATGAAAAACAAATGCATAATACCACCAAGTGAACCAAATGAAGAAAGGGGGCAAAAAATAATCTGCTAGAAGAACCCAAAATATTGACCATCCCTTTGCCTCACAGATGCTGCTTGGCCTGCTGTGCTCTTCCAGTAGTTTATTTTTTTGCTCCTGTTTCCATCATCTGCAGTCTCTTGTCCCCTGGCTTGGAAGAACGAGGGATTCACATTAAAGCAAGATTGGAGATAACTACAAATTGACACAGCAGATGTCATGTATTTGAATTGTTTTGACTAATCTTCCACTGAGCTGATCTGGAAGTACCTGTATGAAAGAAGTGGAGTTTCTGAGTCCATTATTGTGACACCTTGGATTCCACAACAGTCTGAGTTGAGCGGCAAATCAGCTTCCGTTTTTAGTGGAAAATGTGACAGTTCTCTTGTGCAGGATCAGTTGATTTCATACATACCTGTAAAAAGCAAGTATTATAAAGTTTTAGAAAGTGCAGACATTTTATTCAAATTTGGAAACAAAAGGTTGCTATAGACAGATAGAGGCTGTTTAAGAAACCTGACCTTGAATTAATTACCCTTTTAAAATCAATGAATTATATTAAAGAAGCTTTTGTTTATATCTATCCGTCTGTCTGGATCCATATACTAAATGTTGCCCATGACATACTGATAAGCTATCTTGTACTTTTTTAAAAAAAGACAAAATACAGCTGAAGGCTACAATGACATTGTAAATTGTCCTGTGTTATGCTAGGGTTAAATAGGTGGGCTGCTGGGCAGTGAGGCTTGTTGGGTCAGAAGGGCTGTTCCCTGCTGTATCTCTAAATGATAGATAAACAAATAACTGTAAGTGGAGAAGATCTGTAATCAGTTTTATCTCCATCCTTATTATTGTGAGGTTCTGGCTTTGCTTGCCTCTGGCTATTTTGTAAGCTTGTATTACCCAACAGTTAGATTCATTAACAAGGTAGCAATTTTATGTTTTAATCTGTACTAAGTATCCAAGCATTTTTGCTCTCAGACCAGTTCCTTCAGTAATTTTAAAACTGACTCAATTTCTCTGAGCTGCTTCAAGTAACTCCAGCAGAATTATATGTTGAATTACATAACATTCCTGTGAATTCCTAGATGGAAATTATGACAACTCCATCTTATAAAATGTGAATATCTGTGACAGCATTATTTGTTTGAATTACTTATTTCTCAAGAATATAAATGTCCACCTTAAATAATAACTTTGGTATTAAAATATTTTAAGTTGCTTACCTAAACTGACTGTCAGAACAAGCATACAAGTACAATAATAGCTATTTCAAATTAAACAAAATCAAAACTTCTGATAACTATCTACTGTTTTTTACTCAATTGACAATTGATATATTAATATTCCTGTACATTAAACACCACTTGGAGGGAGTACAGAAGAAACAGCTTGTACTCTTGGGTGGAGAAATTACTTAGCTTCCAGTCCAGATGAATACACTCCAGGTCTTTCAGTTCTGTCCTTGCCTTCCAGTCCATGTGGCTCCACTCCAAGGTTGCCAGACATAGCCGCTTACCTCAGAGATGTGGAAAGGGGGCTGGACCTCTGTATCAGCATGGGGAAGTCTTCCTTCCCCAGCATCCTACTAGCTAATGGGCCATTTAGAACAAAATTGAACTCAGAGCAAGACTGGCCTACTAAAGAGAACTGGGGGACTGCTGTGTACCTTACTCTTGCTTCACCTGACTGCACCATTCCAATCTGAAGGCTTCTCAATTCTTGGGATGGACTGTTTTGCATCCTTAGGCAAAGTCAGAGGTAAAGGGGTCTGCTTTCTGAACAATGCCCTGTGGTGCTCAGATCTGATGGACCTGATGAGTTCCTGCTCATGCAGCTTGGAATATCTAACAGTGAAGTTGCTCATACTACCTGCCATGAGAGTTCACATCAGCTATCCTGACAACATCCCAAAATGGCTTTGAAATAAGATATCCCGAGTCTCCTTCATCATTGTTGTTGACTTCACCCAGGCCAACTTCAAGAGTGCATCCCCTGATCCACCAGCGGCTCAAACACCCTCAGTTATTGCTGCACAACATCAAAGATACCTACCAAGCCACCTCCTGCCCAATCTTCGGCAAACAAGCCACCAAGCTAAATTCCTTCACCCCGCCTGGGGAAATAGATGAGCTTCTACTTAATTGGCTTGAGTCAGTAGGATGATCTGTGTCCAAAAACTCAGCAGCCTGCCTGATAAGTTTGTCACCACCACCACCACAGCTTTATGAGCAAGTGTGTTGAGGATATTTTTTCTCAAACAGACCAGAGTTAATATGGAAACCACAAAGAATAATTTCAGATCTTTGATAAGTGTTAGCTGATCAACTTTGAGCTCAGTTGTTGTCTGATCAGGCAATAGTTAGTTAGACCTCCAGTATGATACAGCTACTTCTACCCATAGAGCATATTGGCATAATTCTCTCTGTTGAGCAAGTTTGCAGGTTTTAACCAACACACATATCATTTCAGAAATAGTTCTCAAAGTGTGTAAACATCTTGAATTAAGAAAACAAATAATATCAATCAGCAGTTTCCGTAACATTTTCATCCTGTCAGTAATCATTCCAGTGATTGTGCACAATGAAGTTTTACATTTTTTTAGAACATAAGAGAAAATCTGAAACTGTAGCTCATCGTATTCTCATATTATACATTATATTCTTGTTTGTTTTAAATTACAGACCAGCTGTTGCATGTGCTTGCTATGCATATGCGTCTTTTTAGAATCGACTCTGCATACAATCCTTGGGCACGACTTACACAGTTGACACAGGTTATTGATTCAGGGTAAGTATTCCATTTGTAATTTGTTTTAGATTTTGTACAGACCTAATGATGTAAAACAAAATTCATACATTCCAAATCTTTTCACCATAGTTTTACCAAAAATAGGAACAAGGTGCATCTCTATTAGCACATTTAGATTCTTTGGTTTGATCAAGTAGAATTTTCATAATATTGAGGTAACCAGTTTTTCTACAATTAATGCCTAGCTCTTATGAATAACAAGCATTCTCATATTTTATTACACCTAGTGGTTCAAAATGTATGTCAGTTAATTCTTCTGATGGTTATGAGTTCTGTTGCATTGTCCTTTTTCCTCCTACCTTTCCACCTCCTCTCAAAATTCCTCCCCCCCCTCCACTTTTTCTCCCAAGTAAAGGAGGCCATTTAGCTCTTCAAGCCTTCTCCCAACTCAACTCCCTTTTCTGCACCTTCCTTTGATTCCCTTATTTTCCAAAACCAGGTGGTGGACTGCATTTGGAAACAAAATCTTTGGTTGGATTGCATTGTAACTTAAACTGATAAGTAATCATCTTAGTTGAAAACTGCTTTTGGAGCAAATGTAATCTCCACATTGTATTTTTAGGGAGAGTTCATTTCTTGCTGAATTTGGGAATTTCCTGCTGCACAGATTTGGACACTATCAGATTTTTTTTTTACCAGCTACTGAAATTTTCTTTAATACCATAGAACAGTTCAGCAAAAGAAAGGATCATACCTAATGTAATATTTACTTAAAATTGTTTGCATTGTATGAAGGTCTTTGTTTAACCTCTTTTTATAGCTCCAAAATTATTGTGAAGTAATTACTTTCCTATGCTTTTCCATTCTCTAGTGAATCTGTTTTTAAGGTCACTGTTTAAGGTCAAAATCATACCATTTGAAACAGATTAAATCAAAAAATTTAACAGGGCTGTGAGTGCTGACATTTGGATCACAGAATTCTCAGTGATTAGTTTACAAAAACAAGCCTTCAGCTGTCTTGCACACTCATAACTGTTTAATTTCTACTTCCAGAATTTGTGATGATGAGAAGCCAGATGTGCCATTATTATACCGAGATGTTCCCTCTCTCCTAATGATCCTTGTTTTAACTATGCCACAAGAATTTCACAAAGGCAAGTTTAAATTTGTAGAGAAAAAAAATGGTTATTAGAACCACCTAACTTATATTTTTGAGCTGATAAAATTATGTTAACATTTTGAGTGTAACATCATTTACTGAATACCCTAGTGCAGCAAACAAATGATATTATCTTGGATATATGCAGAAAACTGGACTTAAAGGACCTTTAGTATGAGCTTGGTACACTTATCATCATTGCCTGTCTCTTTATCACCTGTCCTTTTACCTTGTTATCAGCTTCATTGTACACAGCACACTAAGGCTTGGAAAGCCATTGAGGCTTTATATTTATTAGTGAAGTCCTTTCAGTGACCTTCATCTGTTAACACTACTGTGATCTGTGTGATCCTTCAATCTCAGCTCAGTGCCTGAAGGATAAAGATAGCAATTTACATTGAATTTTAGCAGTCACAATTGCAGCAATCATGTATAATAAGAGGTTGTACACAAAAAAATGATAATTACAGTCATGCTTACTGGATGCGACATGTAATGTCAGCACATGGCCTAAGGCAGAACAGAATGTGTGATGAATACAAAATTACAAAGCTCTTTTTGGTCAGAGTTATCAAATTCAGTAAATCTGTCTGCTTTAACAGTAAATTAAAAGTGGGAACACCCATGAAAGTCTACTAGATGATTTTTTTAAAAAGCTCCCCTAAAAGTGGTGGATTTTGCACATTGTTATGTATTGAATAGTTAGGTTTTATGAAAGAAAGGATTGATATTTTGCAGAAAAGATTTCAACATTCTTTTACCTCTAAATGGGGAACTATGAGAGTCACGTTGTCTTGTTAGTGGTTAGATGAGAATTGGTATCTTTTCCAATCCCACATTGATTAAACCAAAGTAAATGCCATTACACTGCTCATCCTGTGAAAGAAAATTGATCTGATCCCATTGCAAAGAGACACAGCTGCAAATTGAGTCTTTTATTACAGGAAGGACTTCTTGATGGAGGTCAGAACAATTGTTGGTGGTGAAAGTGCAATTGGTGGTGGGGGAGGGGTGCAGATGCAGTGGATGGGAAACAAGTACAAAACAGATTGTGAGCAGAGAAAAGGTTTGATTTTAAACGCCGTGTCCAGACGTGCAGAGTGCATAATTACAGGGCACATACTGTAATAACTGCACATGTATTGTTATCACAATGAGGTTCTCCTGATTTTGTTGGGCATAAGTAATTTGGAATATGGGTGGCGTACTGGGGGATCAGTGAAGTAGAACTACCGCAATAACATTTTGACCTTTGGCTGAAGCACTGAAAGGTGCATAGCCACAAAATTTAGCATGTAAGTTTAGAGTGTAAAATAGAGAATAAAAATAATTGAAAGCACGTTTTATGAATTCCTTCTAATAGCAGGAATATCAAATGCTGAGGAAATGAAGGGTAAAACTGGACCTATTATCACTACTGTCAATGCTGTGACCATGTCGCTGATCAGATTTAAATACTTAGCTGGTTGTGTACAGTACCTTTAAACTTTATCTCTTGTATCTAAATAGCATAACGGAAGATTGGCTATTGTATGATACTATCAGTACACATCAAAGTATTACTGCTACATTCTGTATTTACATTTTTGTAGATTAGTTTACCGTTCCCTGTTTACTCCCAGTTTATGTGAACATCATTGCTTTATTGTGTACAGCATTTTTAAATTTTTTGTTAATTTTGAATGTCAAAATGAAAATTATTGCAAAAATGATTCAAATGGTTACATTTAATATCAGAGAATGCATATAGTATACAGCAAAAAATTCTTACTCTTCACAGACATTCATGAAACAAAAGGCCCACAGAATGAATGATAGAAATCAGAACCCCCAAAGATCCCCTCCCCCCATGCACAAGCAACAGAAGCATTGACCCACACCCACATTGCAGAAGCACCAACACCCCCCTCCCCAGCACGCAAGCAATAGCCAACACCCCCCACCCCAAAGAGACCTTGATCTAGAGTCCAACAAAAACTACTGCCTATAACCAGCACCTTCGGTATCTCAGACAGGCTGTCTCTTTCCATTGAGGGAGAGAGAGAGAGGGGGGTTCCTGCAACAGCAACGAAAGACGAGACTAGAAGCTCTATGTTTCAGTGTTACAATCTTCTGCGTTGCTTCTCCAAGACCCTGTCTCAGGGACTAGAGGCTCTCACTCTTTATAAAAGAGAGATTGCTCGAGTACAGAGGCCTTCTTCTGACAGCAGCAAACACCACCTGCTGCCTTGATGTTTCAGTCTCCCACAGCGGTTCAGTCAGCAAAAAGTCAGCTAAGAGCTGGGCCATTTATGGCGCTGCTCCCCAAAGGTGCCAGCCTTCCAGGCTGTTCCTGGAGATAGTAGCCGATCCGAAAACCCATCACTTGCGAAGAACCATAGTTTCAATTGTAATTCAAAGTTAGAAGTTGTAAACTTTTTCTTGTATTTAATTATGCAGCCATATTTATTATAATTAATATGTGGTCAAATCAATGGGATGAAACAGTTTAAAGTTTATTTACAATCGCTGCTTCTTATTCTTAATTTCTGTACAACATTCCCACCTAGTCTTGTGTAATTTTCATTTTGAAGACCAGCTAACATTCTGACCTCTCAGAATGTGGCAGCCAATTTGATATTTCATTATGAACAGTTCTTACTGCGGAACAACATCTGCTACAAAGCTCATTTACTCAGGACTTTTCCAGGCAAAGGACATCTTCATCCAGTCAATCTAAATTGAATTTGATTACAGCTTTCAGGATGAATGGACTATTAAAACACAATTCTATACCTTGTCTCCTCACAAGATTAAGTTTTTAAAAAATATCTTTGAAAAGGTGCAGTTTAAACCTCAGACAGACTAGATCAGGGGTTCCCAAATTTTTTGTTATGCCACGGACTCCTACCATTAACCAAGGGGTCTGTGAACCCCAGGTTGGGAAACCCTGGCCTAAATAAACAAAAAATATAGGGGTTTTTTTGTCTCTTACACCTTTGTATGTTTTCTTCCTCTATTTCTTGCTCCCTTGCTTGTTTTGTGCTTCATCTCCTTAAACATTTACTTACCACTTTTATGTATTTGCTTACTCCTTCTGTTCAATCTCTCTTATGCTTGACCCTTTGCAAGCACAATTTCACTTCTGCAGTCCTGCATCCTCTCCCTCTTTCACACTCATACACTCTTTTTATCCTTTGCACATAAGTTTCAGATAACCTGCTTTTAGCTTTTGGTTTGAGTGGGAGGTGTTTAGAAGCGAGATAGTAAAGGGTCCTGATGAAGGGTCTTGTCCTGAAATGTTGATTGGTTACTTTTTTTCCATAGATGCTGGTTGGCCTGCTGAGTTCCTCCAGCATTTTTTTGTCTGTTGCTTTGTATTTCCAGCATCTGCAGATTTTCTTGTGTTTGAGATAGTAAAGAGTTCTGAGTCAGAATGGTCCTAATATGAAAAAAGCAAAGGTGGCAAGATTAGGGAACATTGGTTAACAAGGATCATGAATATTTGATCATGGAAAAGACAGAAGCATACGTCAGGGAGGGAATTTGGTATTGAATGAGTTCTTTAAGGTTGAAAGGAGATATAGGAAAGAACTTTTTAAAAAAATAATTAATTAAATCAAAAATGGGTCATGAAATGACCATAGCAAATAAGATTATAAGTAGAAAATCTTTTGTAAATTTATGATAAGAGAGTAGATAAAGAAAGAGTAGGTCCCTCGGGGGCCAAATGGGCAATCTTTGTGTGAGTAATGTTCTAACTGAATATTTCTCACCAGTGTTCTGGTAGAAGGATATGAAGACTGAAGAGTTTTTTGAATTGGCAACTAAGAAAATAGATGAAGGCATTGTGGTTGAAATAGACTTTACATGGATTTCAGTAAGGTTGGCGAGGAAGGTTAAGGCACAAGGAATCTGAGGTGCGTTGGCAAGTTGGATCCATAATTGGCTTAGTGATAGGAGGGAGGGGCAGTGATGAATGGGTGTTTTCTGACTGGAAAGATCTGTGCTAGGATCTTTGTTATTTATGATTCATATATATATCTGTTTACATAGAGACATGATAATATAGGTGTGTGATTCGTAAGTCTACGGATAACACAATTGCAAAGAAGATTGGTGGTTACAGCAGGAGGCAGATCAGCTGCAATGTTGGGTAGCTCAGAGAAAAGTGCGAATTAACGCACTTTGGGAAGTCAAATTGTAGTAGGACAGATCAAGTAAATGTCTGGGACCTCAGAAGCATTGTTATACAGATGGACCTTGGAGTACGTCCATAACTCATTGAAAGTGGCACCACAGGCAGATGGAGTATTGAACAAAACATTTGATATACTTAAATTCATTGATCAATGAACTGAGTATAATAGTTGGGACATAATGTTATATTTTAAACAACATTGAGTAGACAGCCTTCAGAGCATTGGGTACAATTCAAGTCACCACAACACAGGAAGGATCGGGTAGCGATAGGGAGAGTGCAGAAGGAGTTCATCAGAAAGTTGCCTAGAATAGTTTTCTATGAAATACAGAGAGATTATATAGGCTAGGATTATACTCATTGGAAGCTGAGAAGTGACGTTATAGAGGTTTATAAAATTATGAGGGGCATAGATATGATTCACAGTGTCTTTTCCTCAGGACATAGGATTCTGGAACTTGAAGGCACAGGTTTAAAGTGAGTAGGGAGTAATTTAAAGGATATGAGAGGTGAGTTTTTAACACTGAAGTTGGTTGTCATCTGGAAGCAGCTGCCAGGGGAGATGGTAGAAGCAGATATAATTACAGCACTTAAAAATCTTCTGCATGGCTACTTAATTAGGAAAGGTATAGAAGGATGTGGGCAGAATGTAGGCAAATAGGATGAGCGTTGATAAGCATCATGCTTGGCATGGACAAGGCTGGCCAAAAGGGCCTATTTATGTGCCGTGCTGTTTTGTGATTCTATTATGAATTTCTTTTGCATGAATTGGAGTAAGCCCTTTATAGAATAGACATGGCTGTTACTTTCTACTCTGTTATGAATACTTAAATTTACATGGCACAGGATTCATTTGCATTTAAATAAGTCAGTATTATAGCAAATAATGAGCCTGTTTTTGGAGTTTACAGTTATGTTGAATACCACTTGTACATTAAGTTTTGCTGTTTACTTCATTTTGAAATATTGGCCCAGATTGTGCGATGCAAAATAAACATTTGCCCAATTATGTGCTAATACTACTTGCAACTTTGGAATTTTAGCAAAGATGTGATTCCCAAATTTGCAGTAGTTTCTACATGGATGTCCTCCCAAATGCTACATTCCTTCTGTCTTGGACTCCACATGCAACTCTGCCCTACCTGTGGTGAATACAAATGAACATCATTCCACTTACAGGACATGGCATGGGCAGCTTCTCAGTTGACTTAAACAGCTGAGAATGCTGGCAAGCAATTATTTGTTTATTCAGATATCTTTAAATGTTGGATTTATTTTGTGCGCTCTCCAGGATTTTGCAGCCTTCCAAAGTTTTCTGATTAGAATTGGAAGTAATACTTTAGTTATCACCTAAATAGATTAAACATAACTTTCTTGTATTGTGCAACAAACAATCTGCTGGAGAACTCAGAAGGGTGAGCAGTATCTGTGGGAGGATGGAAATTGTTCACATTTTGGGTTGAAACCCTGCATCAGTGATTATTGGTTCTGATGCAAGATTCTATTTTTGTCCCCTCCCTCCTTGTCACCTATTTCCCACCATCTCCACCCCCCCCCCCCATTTTAGAAGATCTGCACCCTCTTTGGATTCTCTTGTCATTTTTTAAAACCAGACAGGTAACACCTCAATTGAGATTTCCTGTTGACACCCATGCTCCTGTCCCTATGAGTATTTGGAATCCCCTATTTCTCTTTTGTCTTGTGGCATCTGAACAATTTTTCTTCAAAGGAGCATCACACCTCTCGGATTTTAAAACTGAGCACTGTATTAAGAGACAAACATTCTTTGAAGATTCCTACACTTGGCATTTTGGACAGCCAATAACTTGCTGCTAGGGATTCTGAAATTCAAATCGTCACTGGGGATGGATGATGGAAGAAACCTTCACATTCTATGACATTGTGCAGTGATTTCAGCTACCCCAGGCACCAAAATCCTGACCTTGAGTTTAAGTAGATGGAGGCAACTCTTGCACACTTGTTCTCATGGGACGTTGTGTATGAACTTCTTTTGTGAAGTGTAAGATATATTTTAAGGTATTATTTAAGGCTTTTATATCTTCATGGACTTAAGTAGTTTTTGAATATTTCTGGATGTTTTGAATGTCAGGACTTTTAGAAACATCCATAGTTTTTGATTGTTTTGATAGCTGACTAACCTGTTCTTACTTTTCCAACCCCATCCTTTCTCAGCATGTTACAGAAGGTCCAGTCAGTGTGCAAGGGCCTTGCTTTGAGTGAGTAAACTGGTTCCTGGTGGCAAGTTCCATTGGGGGGAGAAAAGCAGTAAATGGATCTGAACGTTGTTCACAGGTTTATGGCAGAGATTGGCTGTTTGCTACTGACTGCAAATTCTCAGCTATTAAAATGTTACCCACACCTTTGGGGAGAGTTGCAATTCGTGGATTTTGCTGAGGCAGTTTGGAAAATGGAAAGTTTTAAATTAGTTTTTGAACCATATTTCTCCAAGGAAACATTAATAGAATATTAATCAGCACACTAATTTGGTATCAATTGATCATTGTAAGAGATTGTGTTTTTAACCCTGCAGGTCTTTTTTAAGTTAGAAAATTGGTTCATATCAGATAGTAATATGTGGAATTCAGTAGGTTAGTAGAATTGGACATAGATTGCTAATGTAGCAAATGTTAAATAAAGCAAATGGTTGTGCTTAGTACAACACAGTTGCCTTCATGAATCTGTGCCATTATTTGATTGTGTTGTAATATTTTACTTCTGTCTGTATTAATATATGTATACAATTTGGTGAAATAAATAGAATTTGATTAATTAATATTTTAAGAGGAGGAGAATAAGAATCACAGCATACTGTGAAATCTCACTTGTATCATAGTAAGGACAATCAATGTATATATTTTATCTTCAGTTTCAAAGATATGGGATGTGAGAGTATCACTTCTGCAACAGTTTTTAGGAATCAAATGTGTAGGCAGTGCAGTATGAAGAGACTTACAGCTTCTCTGTAATCACTGTGATCTGGTTGCCATGGTGATGTGTTGCACAGCCACATTATGTGCACAGCTTCTGCAAGAAATTGGTACAAAATTTGTGATGAAAATGTAGTTTCCTATTGAAATCTATACTGGAATGTCATACAGAGTTGATTAAAACAAGACCAGAGTTCCAATTGCTTTCAGAGGACATTCATTATTCCTGTAAATATCTCCATTGCCTCTCTTTTTGTGTGATAGAAATACACTATCTATTCTGCGTTTAGATCTTGAGGCTAATATTCTCATGGTCTTTGGAGAGGTTGGTGTTTTGATGACATCAGTAATATCCCATTTAACAATTTGTATTATCATTTCATAGTCTGCAGTCAGTATACCAGATTCTGAAATGTAGTTTACAAAATTTACTTATGAATCATGATCACTTGGAAATCATAATTTATATGTCATAATAATCATCTGCACTTTTAGGGTGCATATTCCACTGTTTAGTTCATAATTTTGGCCCAAGCTGTGGGGCTGATTTCTCCAGCATGTCTGTTATTCACTTTGTGTATTGATTCTGTTCCCCCAGGTCATGCATGACGAAGCTTGACACTGAGAAAAACTATTTCCTCTGTTCAGTAATGTGTCTACAACCTCAGCTTACTCAGTATCATCCTCATTTGCAATAACATTTTTCTCTATTTCTTTTATCAACCAGAAAGTGCCATTTTACAATCAAATTCCCAATTCTGCCTAAGTTTCAGTACTTCTAAATTGAGATCTTTTCAAAAAGAATTGGCATGATACTGCCCAAAGCTACTGAAGCAGTTATTTCATAGATAGCCCCAAAAAGTTGAAAAAATGTTTTCATATATATTTTCCTTCATTCTGCTTACTTAAATTAAAACAACTTTTTAAAAAATTACTTTAAACATTGATATTACTTCACATATGGTACAGTAAAAGCAATAACTGAAATGCATCTGAAACAATTGGCCGATGCATTGCTGATAGCTGGCGTGAAACTGGAGAACCAAACAATTGCATTCAGATACTCAGCTCAGTACATTATGGAGCTACTGCTGGACTCAGTGATGTATCCCATGTAATTTATAGCATGAAGCTTTTTAAAGAAATGAGCTAATAGAATTAGCACTGGATTTTTAAAAAATGAGACAATAGCAGCCAAAGAAAAGTTTATTTGGATAATCTTGACAACATTAATATTGACTTGGATTTAGTGATCAGCAATGAGACAAAGGATTTAAACGAGCATGACAGAGGGGTGGGAACCAGAGCAACAGGTCAGAGGGTGGAGGGGCTAACAAGAAGTTAGGAATTAGATCGAATAAGCCAGATAGCAAAGACAGCCAGGGCCAGGAAAATGAACACATTGGGACTGTTGAGGGGAGGTGTGTTTATTTCAATACCAGGAGTACTATGAGTAAGGCAGAGCTATTTAGAGATTTGATCTGTGCATGGAATAATTATGTTGTGGCAATTAGAGACTTGGTTGAGTGAGTGACTGGGCTAACAGCTCAATGTTCTGGATTTCAATGTTTCAGACATGACAGAGAAGGATGAGAAAGAGGGGAGCAGTTACATTGTAATCAGAGAGAATGTCATGGCTGCAACTGGTGAGAACGTGCTGGAGGGTTCATCTGCTGAGGCAATATGACTAGAATTCAAAAATAAGAAAGGTGTACACACAAAGTGCTGGTGGAACTCAGCAGGCCAGGCAGCATCTGGAAAAGAGCATGGTCAACATTTCAGGCCAAGACCTTTCATTACGCCAGTCCTGATGAAGGGCCCTGGCCTGAAATGTCGACTGTACTCTTTTCCATAGATGCTGCCTGGCCTGCTGAGCGCCTCCAGCATTTTGTGTGTGTTGCCTGGATTTCCAGCATATGCAGATTTTCTCCTGTTTGTGATAAGAAAAGTGTAGTTCAATCTGATGGGGTTATTACTTTAGGTCTCTCAATGGCCACCAAGAGGTACAGGAGCAGATATTTAGGCAGATTATGAAAAGATGTAAAAGCATCAGGGCTAGTGTAGTGGGAGACTTTACTTCCCTAATATTGACTGTATTTTTCATAGTGTGTGTGGCTTAGATAGGACAGAACTTGTTCAGTGGTAGTTGTTTAAAGACTACCTGATCAGAATTCAGGACTGGCATTTTTGGCAAGGAGGAAAGGCAAGGATGGCAAGGTTCAGAAACTTTGGATAATGAGAGATGTTGTGAATGTAGTAAAAAAAAAAGCAGTTGTAAGGTTTAGAAAGCTGAAATCAAACAAGGCCTTGAAGGAAGAGGAAAAGGGCAGGAAAAACTCAAGCTGGGAATTAGGAGGGCTCAAATGGGTTTTCCTTACTACTGACTAAACTTGCAAGTTAACCTGTAGGGAATCTTGCATGAGAATTCCCAAGCCCCTTTGCACTTCCGATTTCTGAAGTTGCTCCCCATTTAGAAAATAGTCTATGTATTTATTTGTTATACCAAAGGGCATGACCATAGAGTTCCCTACCCTGTATTCCATCTGCCACTTCTTTGCCCTTTCTCCTAATTGGTCCAAGTTCTTCTGCAGACTCTGCTTCTTCAGCCACCTATATCTGTATCATTCGCAAACATGACCACAAGGCCATCAATTCTGTCATCCAGATTATTGACACATTAGCGTTAAATCAAGTGGTCCCAAAACCGACCACTGTGGAACACCACTAGTCACTGGCAGTGAGCCAGAAAAGGCCCCATTTATTCCCATTCTTCGCCTCCTGCCAGTCAGCCATTCATCTGCCCATGCTAGTATCTTTCCTGTAATACTATTGCCCTTATCTTGTTTAGCAGCCTCATGTGTGGCACCTTGTCAAAGGCCTTCTGAAAATCCAAGTAAACAGCATCCACTGACTTCCTTTTGTCTATCCTGCATATTATATCCTCAAAGAATTTGAACAAATTTGTCAGGCAATATTTCCCCTCAAGGAAGTCAATGCTGACTTCGACCTATTTTATTGGAGTCTCTGGATGTCTCCCAAGTTCTCAAAAATGTCATCCTTGATAATGGACTCGGGTATTTTTATGATTTCAAATAGTACGGCTTCCACAGAGCCCTAAACTCAACATCATTGAAGCTGTCTGTGATTACCTTGAGAGAGAGAGAGAGAAAGCACCGTGGCAAGTTCTCCAGGATGCTTGGAACAACCTACCAGAAGTTTCTTCTATTAAATTGCACAACAGTGTACCAAAGAGAATTGATGCAGTTTTAAATGCAAAGGGTAGTCGCACGACATATTGATTTCATTTAGATTTTTATTATTTCATACCTTTTATAGTAATTTTGTTGATATTCAGAAACTTTTCATTTCCTTCTTTTTGAAAACTTCTTGGCTTTACTGTGTTACATGTGCCTAAAACTTCTGCACAGAACTGTATATCTGCCATTATTATGACAATAGATGGGTGCATGCATATAGTGTCCCAGTTATTGACTCAGTTTTGTTTTTGGGAAAATCATGTAAATGTTACTCAGTAAACCATCATCACCAGTGCTGCTAGTTAAAGTTCTGCACCCGAAAATCACACTAGATAATTGTTTTGCCCAACAACTCAATGGTTTACTATGTAGTTTCAAACAAAAGTTATTAACTCTTTAATTAGTTTCACAACTTCTAAAACTTTGGGTGTTCTTCTGTATTTGTCTGCAGAGTTACTGCTGCCAATCATCTCATGAGACACCTTTTATATATTCCTTTGCATACCTTCCAGACGTTGTTTGTTCTTCCAGGCAGTGAGCTCATAAGTCAACTCCTTTTCTATTTATGTAATGTATCAAATTCATGCTAACTTCTGCAAGCACCTTAATTTGGATTTTGATACCAGAATTTGGATTTTGTACAATTTATCAGATTGTCCTGATGTACATTATGCTGGAGGTACTCAGCAGGGCAGGCAGCATCTATGTCAATGTTTTGGACTGAGTCCCTTTATCAGCGCTGGAAAGAAAGGGGAAGAAGGCAGAATAAGAAGGTTGTGTGTGTGTGGTTGTAGAAGTACAAGCTGGAAGTTGATAGGTGAAGCCAGGTGGGAATGATGCGAGAAGCTGGGAGGTGATAGCTGTGAAAGGTAAAGGGCTGAACACGAAGGAATCTGATAGGAGGCAAGAGTGGACCATGGGGAAAGGGAAAGAGGAGGGGCATTGGGGAAGGTGATAGACAGGTAAGGAGAAGAGTAAGAGAGGAGCCAGAGTGGGGAGGGAGAAAATTTCCAGGTTAGAGAAATCAATGCTTATGTCAGCAGGTTGGAGTCTGCCTAGACGGAATATAAGGTGTTGCACCTTGAACCTGATACTGGCTTCATTGTGGCAGTAGAGGAGCTCATGAACCAGTATGTTGGAGTAGGAGTGGGGATTGGAATTAAAATGGTTGGTCAAAATGTTTATGCACATCAGAATATCTTTATCTCATTTTCTGAATGTTTTGTTTTAACCACTCATGAACAAGACTTTCTCATGAGTTGGTAAAATATGCTATACTTTTTCAAGGAGGCATTAAGAACAAGTTTGAATCATTTACCCTGCTAGTCTCTTGCCACGGCAGGGTTCAAAATAAAAATCCTATTTTAAGAGTTTGGTATCAAGCTTGAACCTGTTTGTTGGTGAGTATAATTGAATTTAGGAATCTTGACCTAGAAGAGGATTCTGATGTTGGTTTGTTTATCTTGCCATTTAACTTAGAAGATTTTACAGAGAGATATTCGTCAGTTCTCTCTAGTGCTTTGTGTTAGAATTTTAGAATCATACAGCCCTTCAATTCACTGATCCACGCCAACCTAGATGCCCATCTAAGTTTGTTGCATTTGCCCATGTTTGACCCATATCCCTCTAAACCCTTCCTATTCCTGTACCTGTCCAAGAGCCTCAGCTACTTTCTCTGGTAGCTTATTCCATTCACCCTCTGGGTGAAAAAGATGCCCCTGAGGTTCCTATTAAATCTTACCCCTCTCACTTTAAATCAGTGTGCTCCATTTCCTGTTTCCTCCACTCCAAAAGGACTGTGTATGTTCACCCCATCTAACCTTTATGAGGTTATCCCTGATTCTCCTACACTCCAGTGAATAGTCCCACGATCAACCTCTCTCCATGACTCAGTCCATAGAGTTCTGGCAACATGCTCATAAATTTCTTCTGCATTCTTTGTAGCATCTTTGCTGTAGCATAGTGACCAAAACTGAACACGATATTCCAAATGCACTCTCATCAACATCCTATGCAAGTGCAACATAACCACCCAGCTTCTATGCTCAATGACCTGACTGCTGAAGGCCAGCGTGCCTCTTCATGCTCTTTTCTCCTTAATATAATCTCTTTGGTTTCTCTTAATCTTCTTTGCCAAAATTACCTCATGCTTCAATTGTGCCCTTTGATTTTCTTCTTAATTACACAGTGCTTCTTGTATGTCTTCAGGGGTTCATTTAACTCTAGCTGTCTATATCTGACTACAGTCTCAATATCCCTCATTATTCACAGTTCCTACTCCCACCAGCCTTGCCCTGCACTCTAACAGGAATACTCTTCACTGTACTGCCAGTTTTGCCTGCTGAAGGCAGTCCACATCTCAGAAGCATAAAGGAGGGTGACTGTTGCTGATGCTTTGTACTAGGATTGAGTTCTTGACCTTTAAGTACTCTTACTGAGGTAGCCAAAAGGTGTGCTGTCACACTGAAGGATATGGTGAGTTTCATCACTGATGTCTGCCTTTGTTGAGAAAGACATCCGAGAAAGGGAAAATTGTTCAGGTTGTTGTCATGGTCATTTATTAAGATGTTGTGTAGTATCGGATCAACATGACCAAGTTAAACCGTTTAGTAACTTTATTGCTATTTCTGCACAAACCTCTGCTATAACCTATGTGCAGTCTTTTAACAAGACCATTGAAAAAGTGACACTAGTTGAAACATGCATGCATAACCTCATCATAAGCAACACACCTGGATCTCTGTAGTGATCAAAATGATCTGTTTGTGTGTCTGAATCCAATAATTTCCTCTAAGAAGAGAAAATCTATCATGTTTGCTTATCACAAATTCCTTTCTCCAGCTCTGACACCATCCTCCTTTGGCAAGTATCTAAAAATGAAGTAGACCATTTGCAGACATTCTGTCATATTTTATCCCAAATTGAGATTTGAACCTCAATTTACTCTGGTACCAAAAGAGTTCTCTTCAACCTGTATAATTTCTCTTAACATTTTCACTCCAATTCATGTCATCTGCTGCAGAAGAATTCACCATTGTCTTTTTTAAACTGCTAAACTTGACCATTCTAAGTCACCCAGGACCATTGTGTTTTGTCCTACACTCTGAATGTGTATTTACATTTATGAATATCACAGTGTGGTACAGCTGTATAATGTACGATCCTGAGATCTGACCTTTGGTGAAATTGTTCTCTTTATGTACTATTTAAATATGAACTCTTGACAAGGATCAGTTATATACATTGCTCAGTGTTCAGAAGTTTTACTCAGATTTTTTCTTATTTTGCAGAACATTTTACCTGTATTGTGAAAGTTTTATACAATTTATTATATGTGCAAGCTATTGCAACACTCTCATTTCAATTTAATGAAGAAGAAAGAGAAGCATGGAAGAATTCTGGAAAACTGCAGGTCAGTTTTATTAACATAAAGTTTTTGCACATTAGTTTTATTTGTACATTAATCTCTCCATGTTTAAAAAAAATTATTTCAGAAAGCACAAAGTATCTGACTTTCCTGAGATGCAAAGTGCATAGACTTGGAACCTGCTACACCAGGAAATCACTTTTTGTGATTTTTCGTCATCCTTATTTATACATTTTACATATTGGCAAGCCAACTGTGTATTGAATAATCCTTATACTGTGTGCTGACAGGATCAGAATGTTTCAGTTGTCTTTTTTAATTCAGTGAGAACGCTGTAGGTAATGAACCTGTCAAAGAGAATACCTGAATAAAATGAAAAATTGAGTGACGAGTGATAACAGTTACAAATAGCCTTATGTTCTTGGCTTTTCATACCAAGATGCAGTTAACAGAATTAAAAGAATAGTGTTGCTGGATTTTGGCAGTAGTCTGGAGTAAGTAACAGTACAAAAATCTCAAATTTATTGGCCAAGCTCCATAAGCTATTTTAATGTTCCATTCTGTTGCTAAACTCCCTGTGTCTAGTGGTGGAGCAGGAACTTCCTGAGAGGCTATGGCATTTATGCTTTGGAAATTGCTCATTCTTGTGCTAAGTTTAGTTGCAGAACTTGAGTCAATTTGCTATAGTGTACTGTAGGAATGAATTGGGGAAAGTTGTAGTTTTTCCAATTTTTTTTGATGCCATTTAACCCTGTGTTTTCTTTATATGTTGAGAAAATTGAATGCAAGCATTGACAATCTAGAAACTCTTCATCAGGAGCAAGTAGAGGCTTAACTAAAATAGCAAAAGCAAAGCACCACCTCCATACTAATCACCTATCAGCATGTCAGCACATCCTACCCCATAAGTGGTAGAATCTGTTCCAAATTTAGATATCACCAACCACCTCTAAAGGAGTGGACACAAATTATTCATGGCCCCAAAGAATAGCTAAAGGAGTATTTTAAGAAAATCTGCACCTGTATGTTATCAAGGAAAAATTAAGTTCAAAAGCTGAGTAGTATAAAATTAGATTATGCACAGTAGTTGTAAGCAACTGGAAAGCTTTGGAGTATACCAAGCGAAGTGTTGATGGAATGTAGATGTTAAAGGTTTCAAGTGTTCAAAAGTAATGTTGTTAGTGCTATCAGACCTGTGGAGAAACCAAGTGAGGTGGTATGGTCACTGCAGCAGTTTGATTTGTGTCCAAGGAAAAATGTTTAGGTTGTGAGAACATTCAATTTGAAAGGGAGGGGATAAGAGAGAGCAAATCAGGGGCTTTCTATGCTGTGACACCCCAAGACATCTTTAACTATCTATGATGCACAAATTGAGATTGTGATGGTAAACTCCCCACTTGTCTGGAAGAATTCAGTGCCAAAAGTTCAGAAGAAAGCTTGACATCTTTAGGGCAAAACAACCTTTTGCTACCCTATCAATCAATACCCTCCACTTCTGGTACACTATATTTGAACTGTGTACTATCTATAAAATGTGCTGCATTTACCCACCCAAACTATTCCCAAACCTGTGGTCTCTGTCATCAGGAAGGATGAGGTGAGCAGGTCCATAGCAACGCTACACCTGTAGGTCTTCTCTCCAGTGCAAGTCTTACACACTGTCTGACTTGGAAGTATACCATCAGTACTCCATTGACACTGGGTCTAAATCTTGGAGCTCCCGGTGCAGCTACACTGTTAGAGAACCTTCAGTAGAACTACAGTGGTTCAAGAAGACAGCTCATCACTGTCAGCTCAAGGGCAATCAGGAATGAGCAATAAATGGTGACCATGCTGATAACACATCCAAAGTCTGAAAAAATAATTTTTAAACAAAGTGTAGGTTAAATGAGACTAAGAGGTAAAAGTGACAGTGTGAATTAGGATGCAGGCAGTTAAAGTTTGAATGAGCTGAAATTTTTGGATGTTGGAAAGAGATGAAGTCCTTAATTATGGACGCTGCCTTTTTGAGACACTGCTCCTTGAAAATGTCCTGGGTACTTTGTAGGCTAGTACCCAAGATGGAGCTGATTAAACTTACAAACCCCTGCAGCTTCTTTCAGTCCTGTGCAGTAGCACCCACCCCCGTACCAGACAGTGATGCAGCCTGTCAGAATACTCTCCATGGTACATGTATAGAAGTTTTTGAGTGTATTTGTTGACATACCAAATCCCTTCAATCTCCTAATAAAGTATAGTTGCTGTCTTGCCTTCTTTATAACTGCATCAATATGTTGGGACCAAGTTAGGTCCTCAGAGATCTTGGCACCCAGAAATTTGAAACTGCTCACTCTCTCCACTTGAGGATTGGTATATGTTCCTTTGTCTTACCCTTCCTGAAGTCCACAATCAGCTCTTTCGTCTTACTGATGTTGAGTGCCAGGTTGTTGCTGTGACACCACTCCACTAGTTGGTATTAAAACTTTTTCCCCTTTTATACTAATTACAGTGATTATTGTGTCCATTGATCTAATCAGTTTCCCCTATGGTCAACATCCTGTCATATCTGAAATTCAGAAATTTTAGTTACACTGTCAATAATCATGTTTTCATATTTGAGATCTATTTTTGCCTCTTGAACATAATGAAAAAAATGACTTCTCTAGATCACAATATTGTGTCGGTTTGCTTTTCCAAGTGGAATAACTAAATTTTTTTTTTAAACTTTCACAGACCCTGGGTAATTCAGAAAAAAACAATGAAGTATTACTCAGCCACATAATCACTGAACTGTCAAAAGGAAAGCTTTACTGTGCAAGTAATACTGATCAATCATCAATGGTATGTACATACTGGTAACCATATAAACTAAACTCACTGCATTTTTGTATCTTCACAAGATAAATTCTAATCAAGACCCTTCATCTGTTTTTCCTTTGAAACTGTTGACTTTATTTTCTTGCTAATACTACATATATCTATTTACTCATACAACAACTGAGGAACATTTAAACAGCAAGGAATATGTTTTAGCCTACGATATTAAATTGCTTGGTGCACATTTGTTAAAGATGAGGAACTCATTTTATTGTAAAAACAAGAATATTTCTTCTCGTGTTTCATTGAAAATCCATTCACAATATAGCTACATGTTTTAAAAATGATAGTTTTATAACAATAAATCATTGCTTAAATGCAGTAAAATGCCCCATGATGCTTAGGTGCAATATTTGACATTGAACTACTATAGTTTAGATGACTGATAACTTGTAAAAGTGTTTTTGTTTTAATACATTCAAGATTCTAGATTGTTTATTGTCATTCTTCAGTACACAAGTGTAAAGAAGAATGAAATATTTTTTACCCCAGATCCGACACAACATTAAAAAAAAACAATAAGCATGAAGAACAAAGTGAAGTAAAAACTGTAAATATAAATATAAAAGCAATCCTATAAAACACAGTGTATAAATAACCGTTTTATGTATATAGACTGTATGTACATAAAGTGATGCTAGATAATGTGTGTGTAGTGGTGGTAGGGTATGTTAATGGGTGGAGTTGATCAGTCTTGAAAACTTCGGGAATACATTGTAATACATATTTAATAGATTGTATTGAAGGAGCAAAATGAGTTGGATGGGTAAGGTGGATTAGGCAGTGAATTCCAAACCTTGCTATTAATGTAAGCAAAGGTTTGACAGAAAGATGAGAGGAAAGAAAAGGGGCTATTATCTGAGGAACTTAAAGTTGTAGGTTTAGGGAGCTAACAGGGACATGCAAGATCATGAAAATATTTGAACATGTGGATGAATGTCTTTAAAATCAGTGAGGTTTTAGGGATCAGGTTCTTGGGAAACTGAAAGGTCTAAAGGTTAAATCACCTGGACCAGATGGTGTACACCTCAGGGTTCTGAAAGAGGTGGCTGAAGGGATTGTGGAAATATTAATAATGATCTTTCAAAATCAAATGATTCTGGCATGGTTCCAGAGGAATGGAAGATTGTAAATGAGACTCAGTCCTTCAAGAAAGGAGAGAGGCAGAAGAAAAGAAATTATAGGCCAGTTAGTCTGACCTCAGCGGTTGAGAAGGTGTTAGTCAGTCGATTGTTAAGGATGTGGTTTCAGGGCACCTGAAAGCACTTGATAAAATAGGCCACAGTCAGCATGGTTTCTTCAAGGGAAAGCCTTGCCTGACAAATCTGTTGGAATTATTTGAAGAAATAAAAGTAGGATAGACAAAGGAGAATCGGTGGATGTTGTGTATTTGGATTTTCAGAAGGCCTTGACAAGTTGCCACATATGGGGCTGTTTAACAGGTTAAGAGTGCATGGCATTACAGGAAAGATTCTAGCATGGATAAAGCAGTAGCTGATTGGCAGGAATAAAGGGAGCCTTTCCTGGTTGATTGCCGGTGACTAGTGATGTTCCACAAGGGTCTGTGTTGGGACCACTACTTTTTACATTATATGTCGATGACATGGATGACAGAATTGATAGCCTTGTGGCAAAGTTTGTGGACGATACGAAGATATGTGGAGGGGCAGGTAGTTTTGAGGAAGTAGAGAGACTATTGAAGAACTTAGATTCAGAGAATGGCAGATGGAATACAGTGTCAGGAAGTGTATGGTCATGAACTAAAAGGTTAGACTTTTCTAAAAATGTGATGTGCAAAGGGGCTTGGGAGTCCTGTGCAGGATTCTCTAGAGGTTAATTTGCAGTATGAGTCATTGAAGAAGGCAAATACGATGTTAGCATTCATTTCAAGAAGACTAGAATACAAAAGCAAGGATGTAATGTTGAGGCTTTGTAAGACATTGGGAGGCCTCACTTGGAGTATTGTGAGTAGTTTTGGGTCCCTTATCTAAGAAAGGATGTGCTGGCATTGGAGACAGTTCAAAGGTGGTTCATGAAAATGATTATAGGCTTGAAAGGCTTGTCATATGAAGAGCATTTGATAGCTCTGGGCACTCACTGGAATTCAGAAGAATGAAAAGTGACCTCATTGAAAACTATTGAATGTTGAAAGGCTTTGTTATAGTGGATGTGGAGAGGATGTTTCTTTCCGAAGGTGAGGGAGTCTTAAGACTAGAGGACACAGCCTCAGAATAAAGAGGCGTCCTTTTAGAATGGAGATCAGGAGTAATTTCTTTGGACAGAGAGTGGTGAATCTGTGGAATTCATTGCCACAGGTGGCTGTGGAGGCCAAGTCATTGAAGAAGATAGATTCTTCATTATTCAGGGTATGAAGGGATACAGGGAGAAAGCAGGAGATTGGGGCTGAGAGGGAAAATGGATCATCTATGATGAAATGGTGGAGCAGACTCAATGGGCCAAATGGCCTAATTCTGCTCCATTATCTTATTGTCTATACCTCATGGTCTTTGACAATGGACTAACAGTTGCCTTTTGGTTAACGACAAGAGGTTTGTGTGAATGAAAGTTTTGCCTTGAGGTAGATGGGGGGGGGGGGGGGTTGGCTAGCAGAGCACTTAATAGTTGAGCCTGGAGGCAAGTTCCGGTAACAAACCAGTTATAGCAAGGGAAAGTCAGTGATGTAAAGGCAACATTTGCAAAACTTTGCAAAATGTATTGATTTTAATAGGCTTAAATGTTGTTGGTAAAGTGACATAAATGAATGTTTAAGATGTTGAGGATAGCCTTTATGAGTACTTTTAATTTCTTCTGGAATTGGATTAACCAGTTGTATAATGTGTCCAAATGCAGTATCCTGTGTTCAGAAGACAGTGTCTTTTCCACCTACTGAAATACAAGGCATCATCAACTGCACCTTGGTAGAACAAATGACTTCACTGTATATAAAAGCCTGTGAACTAATAAATGATTTACACACAAAATATAAAGATTCTAGCTTAAAATTTAACTGAGTACAGAGTGAATGAATGTGACCAGCCAAATTTATCTTCAGTAAATTCATATCTTTTTATTGTAAGTGATGATTAATTTAGTGTTACCTCATTCTACAAGTTTAAACTGAAGAATGTGGTGACTTTTTAAACTATGGTATTACCTCCACAAAATGCTGGAGGAACTCAGCAGGCCAAGCAGCATCTAAGGAAAAGAGTAAAGTTGACATTTTGGGCCGAAACCCTTTGGCGGGATGACCCAAAATGTCAACTGTACTCTTTTCCATAGATGCTGCCTGGCCTGCTGAGTTCCTCCAGCTTTTTGTGTGTGTTGCTCAGATTTCCAGCATTTGCAGATTTTCTCTTGTTTATGAAATGACATGTTCAATTTATAGTTTTGTACTTTTTGTGTGTGCTGCTCTAAAACTTAAACATAAAAACAGGAATGGAAAGCAACAATTAATTTTTGCATATCATTGGTACCAAAAGTATCTGCCATTTTAGTAATTATTTCGTTTTGCCTTTTAACTTCTCAGATTACCACCACTATTTGTTCACCCCAGTCCCTAGAATACAGTATCCAGCAGTTCTGTCTACCTTTCTTCAGGAACGCAAGCCTTCTTCAACACCATCTATTCAGTGATGATCTTCCCAGTTGTCAGGTATGCCAACCACTTCATCTACTTGTCACGCGTCACCCTTCACTTTAGAAAAGTAAACTTGCATCTTTGAAAAGGTCCTGGGGAAAAGTAACATTTTTAAGACACAAGAAACCATAGGAGCACAATTAGGCCACCCAGTCTGCTTGCCATTTGGTCAAGGCTGATTTGTTTTCCCTCTTAATCCCATTCTCCTGCCTTCTCCTTGTAACTTTTAATCCCCTTACTAATAAAAAAATCTACCACATTTGCTGATGCAGTCTGCAATAGTGATAATGTAACCGCAGCAGAAAAACCAGGACCAACAGGCTCTGGGACAGTTTCCTCCCCCAGGCCATCAGACTGCTTAATCCATGCTGACACAACTGTATTTCTGTTATATTGACTATCCTGTTGTACATAATATTTATTATAAATTACTATTATTGCACATTGCACATTTGAATGGAGACGTAATGTAAAGATTTTTACTCCTCATGTTTATGAAGGATGTTAGTAATAAAGTCAATTCAATTCAATAACATACTTACCTAGGCCGGCTGCTTCTGGTCTTGTTGGTACCAGCAAACAACTATTCCATGGATTACGTCTTCCAGATAGCAAAACCTTCCAATTACTTTCCTTTTTCTGCTTGTTTTTTTTGTCTTGTTTGTGTTACGGAAACTGTTGAAGCCTGTGACATACAGTTTGAATCTACCTCACTTGCTGATACAGTGTGCAATAGTGATATAGTACTTACTTTGGCTGGCTGCTTCTGGTCAAGATGGCACCAGTGAACAATGATTCCACAGATGACATCTTCCAGATAACAAAACTTTCCAATTATTTCTCTTTTTCTACGCCTTCTGCTTGTTGTTTTTACCTTGTTTGTGTTACGGAAACTGTTGGAGACTGTGACAGTTTGAATCTCGATAGAAAGATCTAGTGCTGTACTGTGTCTGGAGAGCTGTCTCATGGAGATCAGAGACGAGGCGTGGGGTCATGAATGACTCCATCTCAAAGCAGCGAGGAAGATTAGACGTGAATGTGGAAGTGGTCAATGAAGGCTCAGCACGAGATGGTATGTTCAGTCCCGTGTCAGCGTTCGGACCTGGATCTGTGTGTTTAATCCTGGGTGGGTGCCATTTAGCCCAGATCGGTGCATTCGGCACCAGATGGGCTGTGTTCAGCCCTAAATCAGCGGTGTTAGGACCCGGGTCGGTGGTCACTGTACGGAAGGACTGAGTTTGTCCGGCTGCTCTCATTGTATGCAAAGAAAAGGCATTTCCCATATTCTGAGAGTTATGTGATTATTGGACTGTACTTTATATTGGTTTCCTTCGGTTTTTCAGTTTGTGGTCAGTTGGCTGTTGGGTGATCTGTTAATTTTTTTGTGTGTAAGGTTGGGAACTTGGTGCTCCTGTTGCAGTCCTTTTCTGCGAGTGAGGGGGTTGGAGATTGTTATGTGTAAAGGATCGTTGATTGTTTTTGTAGCCGTTTTGTGCTGCAGGCGAAAGGGGGATTTTGGGGTTTGTGAGTTTTGTTTCCTTTTAATGGCTGTCTGGAGTTGATAACTATCAAAGTTATATTACACATGCTTACTTTGACAATAAAATGAACCTTTGTACCTTTGCTGCGTCTTTGAACATAAACCAGTCTACTGACTCAAAGAAGCAAAAATGTTTCAGCAGAATTAGCACAACAGCACTGAGGTGGGAAATCTTTAACCAGATGGTTGAATTCATATGTACATGATCATCCAAATTTTAAGGATAATTTTTCCATTTAAATGTTTATCTTTCACTAACCTTCATAGCTGGTGAAATAGGGAAAGAATGAGTAAGTAAACCTGCAGTTAGAAATGCATTTTGCAGAATTAAGTTTTATTCGTCTAGTTGCATGGGAGAAGTGGAGCAGTGGTACCAGAGTCCGGAACAAAAGAAACAGAGCTTTGCACAGGAATATAAAAACATGGCCTGATGTGCTTTGGAGTGAAGTGGAGTTGTATTGGGAACATGATTATGCTGGGTAGAAAGAATTACTGTCGTTGGTTTGAAATGCTTTTCTCTCCATGGTTCACACACAAAATGCAGGAGGAACTCAGCAGGTCAGGGAGCGTGTATGGAAGAGAGTACAGTTGACATTTTGGGCCGAGACCCTTCAGCAGGATTCATGTTAATTGCCTGACCTGGGGAATATTTCCAGCACTTTATTTTTAAACTATAGGGACCGGGTCTAGAAGGAAGGAATGGCTCGAATGAATGGATCAAATTCTTGGGGTAAGGGGGAGGGGTAAATTAACAAAGGGCAAAGAGAAGGTTGGGAGTTTGAAAAAATGGTTAATCTTGCTTCTCAGTGATTGCATTGATCTGTGGTATTATGTAGCCAGCTTGGAGAATGATCCATTTGCTAATTTCACAGCTGTTTCCTTAGAGCCTAATTCATAGGTAAACTTAAAAACTCATAGTAATCTGGTTTGTTTTGCCTCAGGTCAGAAGTCATAACACAACAAATAGGTTGATAATATTTTATTTATTATATTAATTTATTTAAATGTAGCATGTAGAATCTACTGTTAATTAGAATATTACAAATGGTTAACATTTATCATTATTGTAATTATAGATCTTGTGTAGAATAAGAATAAAGATCAGAGAGTGTAAAAATGATACCTAAATGCAGTATATTCAGATGATAGCTTTGTCCAACTACTATAAAGCAAAGGTATGACTGCTCAGGATTAAATGATAAACCACAAGAAAGTGCTTGGAAATAAATATATGGCAAGAAGGATATTTTCACAATCTTGACTAATATATGTAAAATGCTGGAAGCTCTTGGTAGGTCAGGCTGCACTGGTAAAAAGAGGGAAAAAACAATGTTTCACATCATAGACTCTGCCACATTTTGTTCAGTTTAGTTTTCCTTAGTGGATTAGTATAATTAGTAACTGAGCATCTACTAATATATTACAGCTCGAATGTTTGTGTTGATAATCGAGGAGTACTGTCTTCAGTGATTCACATGTTGTAAATCACAGTATCATATACATTAAATAAGTAGTCATCAGAGAGTAAATTTTTTAGATTTTTAAAAATTCTTCAATGGTCTTTATTCTTGTTTGATCTTATAATATTTTTGTGGTAACAATACATCTTCAGTGATATTAAAACCTGAGAAGTAAATTATGAATAATTAATATTTGATAGTTTAAATGTTTCTCCAAGTTTTGGCATAATTATGCAATGTATAAAGCAAATTGTCCTATTTCATGAATGATTAGAATGTCAATTGTCCTAATTATCAACTCATTTTCCGTTAGTGATGCATCAACATCATAAAGTCATACTGCCATGAAACTGTCATGATGTTTGCATGAAATGACTGTTGTCAGATTAATGTGTTTCATCGTTTATTGCCTCAGTTTATTACAACAGATGGTCTGTGTAAAAGTGACATTTTTATTTCTCATTTATAAGCAAACAGAAGAAGAATTTGGGATGCTTGCCAGATATCTTGGGTTACTGCCATCTTCTCTTCATTTGACTGATGAGGTCAATAGTTCTTCCTGCCTCGAATGGCCAGTAGCAGCTCTAGATATTATTTCTCAGTGGTGCTTAGAAGTAACAACTTCTGCAGAGAGTCACTCAGGACATGTAATGGTAAAGTAATTTATGGTGCATTCCATACATAATTTGTAATATATTTAATAAATGTTTGCTTTCAGATTTTTGAAATTTTACTCCAAATTCCAAATATAATCAGTAATTTTGGCATAAAGGTATTAAGAAGCAATGTTGTTGAAGTCTTATGTTGCTTATGTAAAAGCTTATTTCTATAAGGAAAACTAACAATAGTTATAAATTACTGTATTCAACTCTGAGAGAAAGAGGGCAGCTGGTTAAAATAATTACTGATTGTCACTTCTAAAAACCTGTGGTCGAATATAACCCAGAGGAAGAAGAATGGGGAAGGCTGAGGAAGTTTATGCACAGTCTGGTAAAAATTGAACCATGCCTTTCTGAGTTTAGAAGAGGGTTCTGCAAGAAGATCAGTAACAAAAATCATAACATCCTTCCCATCAAAGATGCTGCATGACCTATTTTCAGCTTGTAATTCTAAAACAGGAAAAAATAAATACTATTGCACTTCAGTGATGAACCTGAAACATAAGTTACTTGCTGCAGACAAAACTTGCTTATTATTATAAAGAGCTGCACTAGAATATTGTACAGACTAATTTTAACAAATTTAACAAAGTGGAGCAGAAATGCTTCTTAGTCTGGTTGGGCTGAGCTGTTTTGTGCTATACGTCTTGTGGAATAATTTAATAAAATTTCCTCAGGCAAGCCTAGCAAAGAGTATTGTTTTATATTGACATATTATTTTCATGAACACAAGATCAGGATCAGGTTTATAATCACTGGCATGTGTCGTTAAATTTGCTAACTTAGCAGCAGCAGTTCAATGCAATACATAATATAGAAAAAAATAATAGTAATAATAAATAAGTACGGTAAATCAATTACAGTAGATGTATCTTGAATAGATTAATATCATGCAAAAAACAGTAATAATTTATATTTTAAAAAGTGAGGTAGTGTTTAAGGGTTCACTGTCCATTTAGGAATTAGATAGTTTGAGCAACACACACATACACAGTGCTAGAGGAACTGAACAAGTCGGGCAGCATCAATGGAGGGGAATAAACTGTCAGCATTTCAAGCCAAGACTTCCTCAGTATGAAATGTTTACTGTTTATTCTCCTCCATTGATATTACTGTGATGGCTAGTTCAAGACTAAATTGACTTCTATGTTCTCCTTTCAGAATCTACTTGTTCAGGATCCACAGTGGTCGTTACCACGTCTTCTTCAGCTACCTGACAATTACAATACCATCTTTCAATACTATCATCGTAAAGCCTGCGTTCATTGTTCAAGAGTTCCAAAAGATCCAGCACTTTGTCTAGTGTGTGGTACCTTTGTATGCCTGAAAGGTCAATGCTGTAAACAGCAAAGCTATTGTGAATGTGTACTGGTGAGTAAATAGAAAGGGCAATGCACTATTTCTGATTTACCTGATCACGATTTTAAGGTTTTGCACATAGAGAGTTAAGTCACAGTATAGTCATCCTTGGAATGATCAGAGGGAAGGAGGAATGGATCCCAGGCAGGCCAATGCTTTCAGCTACATAATCATTAAAGTTATTTTTAAATTCCCTGGCCCCTATTAACCCAAACTACTACTTGGTCACACTGCTGGTAAAACCCTCTAATATTTTCTTTAGCTTGACATTTTTGTTTAATTATAATTAAATTTTTCCCCCTGCATTATATGGATAATTGTTTTTCATGGAAATTCTTAAGTGCACCTTTATCATGGAAACAGTTGTGCTGCAATTCTATCTTCCAGTCAATTTTGGTATTCCAGAACCTCCGCTGGTTGGAATGTATCTTTGCATCGAATAAAGTTCCTCTGTGCCGGTTCTGAAAGATAATTGAAGTGGTCCTAATTTTTTAATTTTTTTGTTTTGTTCTCACTCATGGCCTTTTTCCATGTTAAAGGACCTGTACAAATACATGTTTTATTTGCTGCCCAGAAATGCAGTGATTTGGCAAGTAAATTGTTATTTGAAATTCTGGGTCTTCCCACCTTGTACCGTTGATGAACCATCAATATACAAAATAATTCTGCTGCCATGGGATTTTATACTTCTCCACATTTAACAGTTCTTATTGCAAAATTGTACTATGTAAAGTTCTTGTATTTGCAGTAGCTTGTAGAAAATTTAGTTTTTTTAAACAATCAGTGGTTATGTGTTTAAAGGGGCTACTTTACCTCACAGTAATTATTGTGCTGTTTTTAAGCATTCTTACACCTTTATCTAAAGGTATTCATGCAATTAACTGGCAAAAAATAGATAAAGAGAATGATTTCCTAAATTGTATAATGTTTTCTGCACTTGATCAGTTGATTAACTTGTATAACAGTGGTTGCATATATATTTGATCTAATTTTTATTTTGGTATAGACAGTAAACTAATTGGTATAAATTACATCAGGTTGAGAGAAACGATCAGTTTTCTTTCTATTTTCAGAGTGATGATTAGCTCCATTTTATTTATTATTGTTAAATGTAGTTATATCTTTTCAAGAGTATTTTATGATTCTAATTTTATTATAATTTTACAATAGCACTCCCAGAACTGTGGAGCAGGAACAGGAATATTCCTTCTGATTAATGCCTCTGTAATTATCGTGATTCGTGGGCACAGGTTTTGTGTGTGGGGATCTGTTTACCTTGATACGCACGGTGAAGAGGACAGAGATTTGAGGTAAACATTTCAGCACATTTCTTGATTTAGAAATAGTATTTCTACACTAGATGCAGATTATATTAACCCTACTGGATGAGTAAAGCAGAGGTCTGGCTAAATTTATAATGTGTGTTTAAATCATAATAGTTTTCTAGATTCATTTCAGAGAGTGGCACCTAAATTGTGGCTTGCAAACTACCCAAGGATGAGAGATGTATGTCTTATTCACAGAATGCAGTACTGGAATCCCATCCAGTCAATCAGTCTACTTAACCATCAGTAAAGTTGATGACAACTGTCATTGGCAGTGTTCTCAACAATAACTTATTTACTGCTGTCCAGTTTGGGTTTCAATAGTGCTGCTCGTTTTAAGTCTACATTGCAGCCTTGGTCCAAATATGGACCACAGAGCTTAATTCCAGAGATGAGGTGAAAATCATTGCCCCGACAGCAAGGTGACATTTGACCAAATGTGGCATCAAAGAATATGGTAAAACTGAAGTCAGTGGACATCAAAGTGAAAACATCCAGTGGTTGGTATACAACTGCATGCAGTAGGTTGTGATTATTGGTGGTCAGTAATTTTGGGCTTAGCACATCACTACAGAAGTTCCTTATATCAGAGTTGTAGGCTCAATGGCCTTCAACTGCTTCAATGCCCTTACTTCATTATGAATTTCAAAATGGGGAAAATTTACTTATGATTGTATGATGCTCAATTCCATTTGAAACTTCTCAACAAATAAAGCAGTGCATGTCTGCATGCAGCAAGTCTGCCTATGCAAACATGCCACTCCAAGCTCTGTTGCAGCAAGAGATATCGAGGACAAAGAAAACACCTCAAAGCTGTCTGCAAAGCCTCCTCGTAAAAATGTAGCATCTGGATGCTGTGTTAACAGATTATTGCTGTTGGTTTTCATAATTGTTTGTGATGAAGGAGGCCATGCAGTCTATTGAATTTATGTCACTTAGGAGCATTCTCATCAACCCCATTTCCCCATTATTTTCCATGCGACCAATTTGAACATGAAGACTGTATTTACACCCAGCTGGATCCATATAATTTGCATGTCAAATATGAGGCCTTAGAAACAGATATCCATTATGTCAAGATACTGCCCAATGGAAAACAACTGAACAGATTTCAAGAATATGTTCAAAAGCCTCATTGAAATTATCCCCCAGTACAGCATGAGGATCCATAGTACATGGTTGTTTAGAACATTGAAGGGATATTCAGGCTAACATTGAGAACCTCAAGTCTACTCACTAGGAACAGGTAAATTCTGGTGTAAACCTCTCACTGAAGCCTCATGAACCAAAGCCTGTTTACATACCACTCAAACTCTGGCCCACTCAAGCAATGGTTGCTCCACTTAGTCTGTCTTTCCAATGTTTCAGATTTATGTGTGGAATGCCCTGCCAATAAGGAATGGGTTTAGTGAAGCAGTTAACAGTGGTAGATTTACAGAAGTTCTTTCTTGTTACATTGGTTAATAGTAAGTACAGCAAATTTGCTACCAGATGAGGTGGTGGACTTCTGCATTGCAGGACTGCTATTAACCTGGGGAAAGTAAACATTTAGTTTACTATTTAAATAAACTGTGTTCCTTGTACTGTTTTATGTATTATTTTTCCCCTTTTATTTCCAGGCGTGGTAAGCCTCTGTACCTATGCAGCGAGCGATATAAAGTCTTGGAACAACAGTGGGTGACACACACCTTTGATCACATCAATAAAAGATGGGGCCCCCATTATAATGGATTATAGTTGACTTGTGAATCCTTCTTCAAAGAAAGTCATCAAGCAGCTTTGCTTCATCTGAATGTTATGGAGTTTATTTTAAAAGTAGCCATATTGTTAAAAGCAATCCATAAAAGACATTATTCTGCATTTACAATTGTGCTATTTATATCACATCTATGGCACTGTGTGAAACAAAATCCCAGCAACCCTATAAGACTCACTCTAGAAATGGGCTAAACTATCTTCTATAAAATAAAGAGCTTATTATTTATTTGTCATATTGAAGCAATTGTAGCAATCCACGTAAGTATAAAGAAGCACAGTTTTAATTCAGATATGTCCCTTACCAAAATGAGTGTAATGTGTATACCATAAGGCCAAGACTAATGCAGCATGTTTGAAGTGTTGTTAGTTGATCTAATTTCTTCATAAGAAGATGCACCCTGAGAGAGGAAAATTGGTCACATACATGTTATTGTAGTACCCAGAAGTTTGGTACATTTGTTGTGGTATTTTTCTGATAAGTCTGCTGAGTTTTTCTACATTTTTCAGAGGTTTTGATTTATAATTCTCATCATAACATTTAAGTTCTCTGTAACGTGCCCACTTTATTTTTAAAAATATCTGAGATAATGCTTCAATGTATAGAAACTTTGAATTAAAAGCAAACTAGGCAGTAAAATCAGAAGTCTCTGAAAATTTTGTCAACTGTTCAAAACCATTTTCTTGGAACTGAATGCTAAGACTGGAACAATTTTGTTGCTTGGTTGTGTTTATTTAGTGCCCTAGCTTCTTGCTTTTTAAGCTTATAAGCCCTTTACTGGATTGGTGTGTTGATCATATTTGGTCACCAGTATTCTCTTCAAAGGTAGCACAACATGTAATATTACAGCATGATTGGATCTGAAGTACACAGGCCATTCCAGCAGTAAATTACTGTTTCAGATGTACAACTGTCAACCCTAAGGTTATCTGTGTTGCAATTGTGAAACGTAACTGCACCTTACTAAATGAAAAAGTAATCTAGTTGATTGTGGCAAATGTATTCAAATTGGAAAGTGAACCTGAGATTCAAACTGCCATATTTTGTAGACACTTCTGGAATTGTCTTTTCATTACATAAAAAAGTGATTTTAGAATTTGGAAATTTAAGGATATACATGCTTTATTTTGTGCCTTTTCCTTATATTTTAAAACATTAATTCAAAAGCTGTAAAGTTCTTTCATAGCTTTCTGAGATCTTAATCTAGACCATTTTAACTGTCTAGTTAAAACTCTACAAAATAAGTTATTGTTATGTTTAGGGAAACCTTGTTTCTTTCACATTCATATCTATTAATAAGGTATATAGACTTCATAAACTGTTATAACAGAAAATTGCACCACCAGGATAATATTAAAGTTAGATTTTCAGGGAAGTAGTTAATTAAGTGCTGCATTTCATAAATATCAAATTGTTACAAGATTGTTCATTTATCATTATGGATTGACTTGTGGACTTGTTTACTTTCATTTTATAAAATAGTTGCAGCAACTGAAAATTAATGTATAGTAGCAAATTTGTTATTTGCCTCAGTCACAAAATTGTTCACAGCTTGTACATTCAGATCCTACTAGAAAACATAATATAGTGACATATACCACCTACTGATATTATGCAAAAATGACTGACAGATCTCAGAATGTCTTAAGTCAAATACAGCAATTTCCTCTTTTTTAAAAGAAGTAACAGTAAGAGTGCAGTCTTTAACTAATAAGCAGCATCACAGGATGAAGCAATGATGCTCCAGCATGTGATTATAAATCAGACATTAGGAAGTACAGGTGTAATGATTGCACCTGTTAAGGCTATGGGTATGAATTTCCAAAGTTACTTAAATATGGAGTATTCTTTACTGTTCTAACTCTCACAGGTTTCCCTTTACTTTTTACTCATGTGTTAGTGGAGTTTGTGTGCCAGATGTGCAGTTGATTTAAAATGTACTTGAGTTCATGCATGCTGCTGGATTAGGCTTTATTTTACTTTTCTGGTTTTGTAAGACCCACTTTACAACTTACCATTTTAATGCAAAAGAGTGTGTAATTTTCAAATAGAAGTTGAGTATTCACTGGAGTGTTACCTTGTATGAATTAATGTTAAATACAGTACATTACTGTAAATGCTGAACATTTTCTGGCACATCAAAAAGTAAATCTTAAGACTTAATTAAAATGACTGTAAAATATGTTAATAAAATTATGTAATTCATATTTGTCTTCTCTAAAAGGAAGGTCTTCAGTACAGCTGAAAAGATGGTTCCTGTACTTGGTCTAATCTGGTACAGGTTTTTCCAGAATGAGACCTGGAGAACTGCACAATTTTCCATCCAAAGAGGAGTTCTAGCATCAGAGTTTCGTCTGCCGGGTTCATTTAGCCCTTCTTGTAACTGATTTAACACTAGAGTAACATACACAAAATGCCAGAGGAACTCAGCAGGTCAGGCAGCATCTATGGAAGGGCCAAGTAAGACCCTTCATCCGGACTAGAAAGGAAGTGGGAAGAAGCCAGAATAAGAAGGTTGGGGGAAAAGAAGGAGTACAAGCTGGAAGTTCATAGAGGGGGGTAGGTAGGTGAGAAAGTAGGGTGGTGAGAAGGTGGGAGGTGATAGGTGAAAAGGTAAGGAAAAGGCTGAAGAAGTAGTAATTTGATAGGAGAGGAGAGTGGACCATGGGAGAAAGGGAAGGAGGAAGGGAATTAGAGGGAGGTGATAGGCAAGTGAAAAGTAGGTGCAAGATGGGAGTAGGAATACAGATTGTAAAAAGATCCACAAGCCTGACTTGTCTGGGTAGGCCCATAATTTCTACCTGATTCTGCCCCACTGAACCTGTGTCTGCATACATCAATTCCATTTTCTCCCCCTTTGTTCAGTCCATTCCCACCAACATCTGCAATCCCAGACATCCCATCATTACCCCATCTTCCCAATGCCTTAACGGGGTAGAGTTCCTTACCCACCACCCCATAAGCCTTCGCACCTCATTCTCCGCAACTTCTGCCATCTTCAGTGAGATCTTACCACCAACTACATCTTTACTTCCACTCTCCCCCAACCCCACACTTTTTTGCAGGGGTCACTCTCTCCATGATTCTCCTGTCCATTTATCCCTCCCCACTGATCTCTCTTCTGGCATTTATCCCTACAAGCTACTCCTGCCTCTACACCTCCTCCCTCATCACTATCATTCGGGACCCCAAACAGTTCTTCCAACTGAGGTAACACTTCACCTGCAAGTCAGCTGGGGCAATCAATTGTATCTGGTGCTCCCAGTGCAGCCTCCTTTACATTGGTGAGACACAACGTGGATCGGGGGACTGTTTTGTCGAGAACCTGCCTTCCACCTGCAACAAGCAGGATTTCCGGGTAGCCGACCATTTTAATTCCAATCCTATTCCTCTTCTGACAGTGAGGTCACTCTCAGATTGGAACAGCAGCACTTCATATTTTGTGTGGGTAGCCTCTAACCTGATGACAGGGACATCGATTTCTCTAATTTCTGGTATTTTCTCCCACGATCCACTTTCCAAGTAGATTCCTTCTTACCTTTTACACCTATCACCTCCCAGCTTCTCACTTCATTTCCCCTCCTTGACCTACACATCACTGCATCACAGCCTGGTACAGAAATACCAGCCTGGCCATTATAGGTAAAGCCCTCCCCATCATTGAGCATTGTCACAGGAAAGCAAAGTCCATCATCATGGACCCCCACTACCCATGTCATGCTGTCTACTCGCTGTTGCCATCAGGAAGAAAGTACAGGAGCCTCAAGACTCACTCCACCAGGTTCAGGAGTAATTATTACCCTTCAACCATAAGGTTCTTGAACCAGTGGGGATAACTTCACTTGCCCTATCACTGAACTGTTCCCACAACCTATGAGCTCACTTTCAAGGACTCATCATCTCATGTTTTCAATGTTTATTGTTTATTTACTTGTTTTTCTTTTTGTATTTGCACAGTTGTCTTTCATACACTGGTTGTTCACTTGGTTGTTGCATATTTCATTGATTTTATGGTTATTGGATTTATTGAGTATGCCCACAAGAAAACAAATCCCAGGGTTGTATATGGTGACACATATGTACTTTGAATTTTGAACTATACCCACCCCCCCCATCTGTTTTCACTTATCACCTTCCAGCTTGTACTCCTTCCCCTCTTCCCCCATCTTATTCTGGCTTCTTCCCCCTTCCTTCCCAGATCTGATGAAGGATCTCAGCCTGAAACATTGACTCTTTATTCCTCCAGCATTTTGTGTGTGTTACTCTGGATTTCCAGCATTTGCAGAATATCTTGTGTTTATGATTTAACAGTATTTTCATTGTCTCACAGTACTTGCCTCATTCAGTGTCAGCATTTTAAATTTTCAGTACTGATTTTCATCTCATTAGTCTGTTTCTGATTCAGCAACCTCCCCCTGTGCTCAGTGATTTTGATTAACACAGGTCTATTGACTGCAGGTCATCAAGCAAAACAGTAAATGGCTCATGGATTAATCCATAGGTTTTCCTGTACTTCCTCAGTTTGACACCAGCTAGTACAGAGCACACAAAAAGGGAATATAACATCTACTTCTAAAACCTTGAGTAATAGATGTTCTTTGCACCAATTCTCTGAATGTATGAGCAAAATAAAGCTTTTTCAAATCCATTTGTGACATAGATTAAGTTTATTCCTAAAGCAGCATTTGAGAAAAAAAGATGGATCAGGGTCAGGTTTTAAGACTGTATAGTGAAAGTAGTGTAGTCTGAATGGATGATTGGGTAGTTGTCAACCACAAGAGATTCTGCAGATGCTGGCAATCCAAAGCAACACACACAAAATGCTGGAGGAACTCAGCAGGTCAGGCAACATAAACAGTCAACATTTCTAGGCTGAGACCCAGTTCCTCCAGCATTTTCTGTGTGTTTCAGAGAATCGGCCATGTTGGAATAAACCCAAACTGATGAGGTAGCATTGTTATTTACATTAGATGCTTTTGCACTTGGTATTGTTAGTGATGTAGACATTGCTGAAATAACTTAATAAATAACAACTTGCTGTCAGGGTCATTTTGATGAGAACTTCAACACCCTAACTCATTGGTACAGAACTTACAGGCAGTGGTGCTGATGTTACATACCTTGAAGGAAGTTCCACATAGATCGGTGTTGAGAACATCCCAATTTCTGATGGCTATTCTCATCAGGTGCTGTTTCAACAAAATATCCACTCACCTTGAGCTTACAATCACAATTCCCACAGACTGACCGACCTGTAAAGGAAAATGCACTTTTAAATTAAAAGTTGAAACATTAAGATTAAAACATATGAAGCTGATTAAGATAAAGGCCAGCATATTTAAAAGCCTTTGTTAATAAGAATTCATAAAGCCTTGCAGTTTGGAATAGACATGTAAAACAATTACAATATACAGTGCCTTGGAAAAAGTATTCTGCCCTTACTACTTTTACATTTTACTGTCTCATCTAAGTTTAAAATATCTCTTGAAGTAGGATTTATGAGGTAACCTACAAAACATCTGCATCATGTTAAAAGAAACATTTCAAAACCTGTCAACAATTTACTAAGAGTTATAAACCCAAATTGTGAGGCTGAAAAAGTATTCATTCCCTTCGTAATTACTATGCTAACCTCCCCCAGTAGCAATATATTACCTTACCAATTCACCCTATTTGTTGATGTAGAACATTGGTAGAGCACCTATTTTCAATGAATTCATAAGAATACTATAAATACCCACGGAGAAGAAGTTCCAGTGGTGTCAAGAAACCTCTCCCTCAATGTCACAAAAACAAAGGAGCTGGTTGTGGAATACAGGAGGAACAGTTACGGGTTCATCTCTATCGACATCAATTGGTCTGGGGTTGAGAAGGTGAACAGCTTCAAGTTCCTTGGTATACACTTTACCGAGGACCTCACTTGGTCCATACTGTGTGGTGAAAAAAGCACAACAGCACCTCTTTCACTTCAGACAGTTGAAGTTTGGTATGAGTCCCCAAATACCAAGGACTTTCTACAGGGGCACAATTGAGCACATTCTGACTGGCTGGATCACTGCCTGGTATGGGAACTGTACTCACCTCAATCGCAGGACTCTGCAGAGAGTGGTGTGGACAGCCCAGCACATCTTTGTTTGTGAACTTCCCACTATTCAGGACACTTATAGCAGCAGGTTTGTAAAAAGGGCCCGAAGGATCATTGGGGACCTGCGTCACCCCAACCACAAATTGTTCCAGCTGCTACCATCTGGGAAACGGTACCACAGAATTAAAGCCAGGACCAACAGGCCATCAGACTGATTAACTCACGCTGACGCAATTGTATTTCTAAGCTATGTTGATTGTTCTGTTGTATATCTTGATGTACACACTATTACAAATTACTATAATTTGCACATTGTACATTCAGACGAAGATGTAACAAAGATTTTTACTGCAAGTATGTGAAGGATGTAAGAAATAAAGTCAATTCAATTAAATTCAATATCCCCTCTCTGTAAGGACCAACAGAATAGATGATTTTCAGTAGACCAAACCAAAATGAAAACAAAAGAGCATTCAAAACAAGTGAGTGAAATTATAATAAAGAAGCTCAAATCTGGGGAAGGGTACAAGCATCTCAAAGTCACTGAACCTACCTTGGAGCTCAGTACAGTCCATTGTGGAAAAAGTGAGAAAAATATGAAACCACAGCCATACTGCCTAAGTTAGGCAGCCATCTAAACTTAGTCGCCAGCAAAGAATGGCACTTGTAAGAGAGGCCACTATGAAGCCAACAGTCACTGAGTGAACTGTAGAAGTTGGCTGCAAATAGAGATGAAGTTCATGGCTCCACAATCTCTAAGGCCTTGTACAAATGAGTATTTATGGAAGAAGTGACAAGGAAACAAAAGCATATTCTTGCCCATAAAGACTTTGCAAAGTGTCATTTAGAAGATAATGTAAAGATGTGGAAGAAAGTTTTGTCATCGAATGAGACTAAAGTGGAACTTTTTGGCCTCAACACACATGGTGTAAGTCTAATACAGAGCATTAGCCTGTGTGGTGTAAATCTAATACCCCACATTAGCCAAGTAACACCATCCCTACTCTAAAGTATGGTTAAGGTAGCATCATGCTATGGGGATGCTTTTTAGTAGCAGGGACCACAAATCCAGTCAGGATTGATGGGAAGATGAATGCTGCTAAATACAGAAATCCTGGATAAAAACCTGCTAGACTCTGCCAGAAAGCTTAAACTGAGGAAGAAGTTTGTCTTTCAGCAGGACCATGACCCAAAACAGACTGCCAGAGCAACTATGGACTGGCTTCAAATGAAGAAAATTGATGTCCTTGAGAGGCCCAGTCAGAGTCCTGACCTGATCAAACACTTCTGGCAAGACAAAAAGATTGCTGTCCACCACTGCTCCTCAACCAACCCAGCACAGCTTGAGCAATTTTGCAAAGAGTAATGAGCAAATCTTGCTCCATCATGTTGTGCAAAGCTAATTGAGACATCCAAAATAGACTACTAGCTGTAATAACTGCCAGGTTTGTTCAAGTACTGAGCAAAGGGGGATGAACTTTTTTAAACTGCTGACATTTCAGTGTTTGAATTCTTAGTTTTTTCATGCTTAATAATTTTCCCTATTTTATTTCTCTACTGCAGAAAAAGGAGCATGTGATTCACAAAAATTCTCAGTTGATCAAAATCTCTGGTTTAAATACTCATTTATGTGAACAAAGGGTTGAGGGCTGAATACTTTTACAAGGGCTGTAAATTTTTTTAAGCCGCAAGATTTTCTAAGCAGTAATTATGATCAATTTACCACTAAATACTTATTGTTCTTCATGAGTAAGAAAGATTTTCCAGGGTATTTTATAGTCGTACCAGTTTACAAAGACAAAAATCCATGTAATTACATTCTGTTGTACAATGCAAGCAATCACAGTTCATAATTGTTGCATCTCCCACATGTGTACTTAGCAAGTAGCCAGAGTTGTCCTTTTTTATCCCTTTTAAACTTGTTTCTCAATGACACCATTGTAAGATACAAAATAACTGAAAAGTCCTACTTTTCAAATTCAAGGATGGTCTGTTAGAAAATGTTTTTTAAAATCTGCCATTAACAGCAGGGTGAGTTCTAGAATAGGTGCAGCAATTTGCCCTTCAGTCTCATCTGTAATGAATCTGGGAGTAAATTTGTGACTGCTAGACAGGACAGAAATATCTTGCACACTGTTGTACTGAAAAGATTGCAAAAAATTATCTGCTGGAACTGAAAAGAAATTGAAGAGCACACTCCTCTAGTTTAAAAAGATATATGATTCTGATATGGGTCTCTTGTAGACTAAGAGTGGGAAATGTACAGGGGGGGGAGAATCATGGTTGGGAAAAGGGAGAGCTGGAGGCACCAGAGGGATATCCTGTCATGATCAATAGATCAAATGGTTAGAATCCAATGACTTTGATGTCTCAGGATAGTTGTGTCTGCACCCATGCCAACCCCCACCCCGGCACTCCTTTTCTGAAACCTGTCCCACATTCCTCCCATGGCACGCCACCCTCACCATTCCCAACATTCTTTGCTCTCGCCAGGTTTACAAATTCACTCTCCACTCCACGTTGATACAGTACTGCGCAATAGTCTTAGGTACCCTTAGCTATCGAGTCTGCTCTGCCATTTCATCATGACTGATCAGTTTTCCCTCTCAGCTCCAATCTCCTGCCTTCTCCCGTATCCCTTCATGCCCAAATCAATCAAGAATCTATCAACCTCTGCCTTAAATATGCCCAATGACTTGGCCTCCACAGCCACCTACAGCAATGACTTGCTCTCTGTGCCATGTGCCAGTGAGGCTAGAAACAGGATGATTTGGCAGATTAATGCGTGGCTGAGGAACTGGTGCAGAGAACAGGGCTTCATGTTCTGGGATCATCAGGATCTCTTCTGGGGGAGGTATGACCTGTACAAAATTGATGAGTTGCATCTGAACCCAAGGGAAACCAATATTCTCACAGACAGGTTTGTTAGAGTTGTTGGGGAGGGTTTAAACTAATTTGGCAGGGAGATGGAAACCAGAGCGAAGGGACTCAGGATAGGACGGATGGTAAAAAAGCAAAGATAGCTTGCAGTTAGATTGTCAGGAAGGGCAGGCAGATGATAGGACAAAATTGCTGCTCACAGGGTGAGTATCAGTGCATTAGGGATGCATGATCAAGAAGGATAGCAAATACAATATTCAAAGTGTTATATCTCAATGCATGGAGTATAAGAAATAAGGTGGATGATCTTGTTGCACTATTACAAATTGTCAAGTATGATGTGGCCATTACTGAATTGTGGCTGAAGGATAGTTGTTGGGAGCTGAATGTCCATGTTGTGTCGGAGGGATAGGAAGGTAGGCAGAGTGTTTGATGTGGCTTTGCTGGTAAAGGATGGCATCAAATCAGTAGTAAGGTGTGCCATAGGATCAGAAGATGTTGAATCTTGTGGGTTGAGTTCAGAAACTGCAAGGGTAAACGGACCCGGTGAGGAGGCATAGTTGAGTAGCAGGTAAAGCTTTTGTAGTGGTTGAATAAAAAAAGTAATCAAACTGCAACTAATTAAGTAAAATAAGGATGATGCAGGATTGTTGATGACCTGGAATCTGAGCTTCAAACACCGCGGCACATCAGGAAGGGGAGAGTTACCGGGATTCTCTGTTTCAGGAGGTAGTCACACCCAGTAGATTAGCTGCCTCAAATTCAGTCTATGGTCAGGGACAAGAGGGTGTGACTGTGAGTGAGGCGGGTGGTGGGAGCCAAGAGACAGTGCTGGAGGAGCTTCAGCCCGTGAGCTTGTCCAACAGGTCTGAGATTCTCGCTCCCTGTGTGGCTGTAGGAAGGATGAGCAACCTAACTGTGGCACAATGGTTCAGAGAGCCATTCAAGAGGGGGGAGAGAAGAGAAATGTAGTGGTAATTGGGGATAGTATAGTCAGCGGAATGGCAAAGTTCTCTGTCACAGAAATAGAGCATCCCGAAGGCTGTGTTGCCTGCCTGGTGCCCAGGTTCAGAACATCTTATCTGACCTGCAGAGGAATTTGCAGTGTGAGGGGAAAGATCCAGTTGTTGTGGTCCACATGGGTATCAACAAATTAGGTAGAATGAGGAAAGAGGTTCCGCTGGGGGAATTTGAGCAGCTAGGAACTAAATTAAAAAGCAGAACCAAAAGACAGTAATCTCTGGATTACTACCTGAGCCACGTGCAAACTGGCACAGGGTTAAAAAGATCAAAGAGTTAAATATGCAGTTCAAGGATTAGTGTGGGAGAAGTGGGCTTGAACTCATGGGAAACTGGCACCAGTACTGGGGAAGGAGGGAGCTGTTCCATTGAGACGGGCTCCACCTGAACCATGATGGGACCTGGATCCTGGCGAATTGCATAACTAGGGTTGTGGATAGGGCTTTAAACTAAATAGCAGAGGGGTGGGTTCAACAGATTAGAGAAGTATGGATAAAGTAAAAGCAAAAGTTAAAAAAGAGAAAAGTAAGGGTGGAGTACAGAAAAGTTAAGTGAATAAAAGACAAAGATTACTATATTTTAAAGGCACAATGAGTGTAAGGGCAGTTTATCTGAATGCCTATAGAATTTGTAACAAGGTTAGTGAACTTGTGGCACAGATCAGTATAAAAGGGTGTGATTTAGGGGCTATTATAGAGCCGTTGTTGCAGGGTGGAGAGGATTGGGAAATAAATATCCAAGGATATCAGGTAATAAGGAAGGTAAGGTAAGTGGGGTAGTGCTCTTAATTAAGGATGAGATCAGGGCAATAGTGAGAGATGATATAAGAACTACGGAGTGGAATGTTAAATCCATCTGGGTGGAGATTATGAATAGAGAAGAGAAAAAAAATCACTGGTGGGAATTGTTTATCGTCCACCGAATATTAACATTATAGTGGCACAGGCAATAAACAGAGAAATATCTGAGGCCTGTAAGAATGGAACCGCGGTTATCGTGGGGGATTTAACTTGCATATAGATTGGGTGAATCAAGTTGGTCGAGGCATTCTTGAGGAGGACTTCATAGAATGCATACGTGAGCTTTCTTGAACAGCACGTTACTGAGCCTACAAGGGAAAATACGATCTTGGATTACATTGTGAGGATGTAAGGATGTGCTGTGAGGATTACATTCCTGGACTTCTCTAGTGCCTTTAACACCATCCAGCCCAAGATCTTAAGGCACAAACTAACGGAGATGGGAGTAGACTCTCACATGGTGGATTGGATAGTGGACTACTTGACAGAGAGACCTCAGTATGTGCGGTTGGGAGACTGTAGGTCTGACACGGTGGTCAGCAGCACAGGAGCGCCGCAGGGGACCGTGCTCTCTCCGATCCTGTTCACCCTGTACACATCCAATATAACTCGGAGTCCTGCCATGTGCAGAAGTTCGCTGATGACACGGCCATAGTGGGGTGTGTCAGGAATGGACAGGAGGAAGAGTATAGGAAACTGATACAGGACTTTGTGATATGGTGCAACTCAAACTACCTGCGTCTCAATATCACCAAGACCAAGGAGATGGTGGTGGACTTCATATGGAGCCAGTGATCATTAATGGAGAATGTGTGGAGCAGCTTAAGACCTACAAGTATCTGGGAGTACAGTTAGATGAGAAGCTAGACTGGACTGCCAACACAGATGCCTTGTGCAGGAAGGCACAGAGTCGACTGTACTTCCTTAGAAGGTTGCCGTCATTCAATGTCTGTAGTGAGATGCTGAAGATGTTCTATAGGTCAGTTGTGGAGAGCGCCCTCTTCTTTGTGGTGGCGTGTTGGGGAGGAAGCATTAAGAAGAGGGACGCCTCACGTCTTAATAAACTGGTAAGGAAGGCGGGCTCTGTCGTGGGCAAAGTACTGGAGAGTTTAACATCGGTAGCTGAGCGAAGGGCGCTGAGTAGGCTACGGTCAATTATGGAAAACTCTGAACATCCTCTACATAGCACCATCCAGAGACAGAGAAGCAGTTTCAGCGACAGGTTACTATCGATGCAATGCTCCTCAGACAGGATGAAGAGGTCAATACTCCCCAATGCCATTAGGCTTTACAATTCTACCGCCAGGACTTAAGAACTTTTTAAAAGCTATTATTAATGCTTTTTGAGATAGTGATTTAGATGCATATCATATTTTTACTGAGTTAAGTATTGTATGTAATTAGTTTTGCTACAACAAGTGTATGGGACATTGGGAAAAAAAAGTTGAATTTCCCCATGGGGATGAATAAAGTATCTATCTATCTATCTATCTATCTATCTTTGATTTCCACAAGGTGTTTGATAAGGTGCCGCATAAAAGACTTATCCATAAGATAATGATGCACAGAGTTGGGGGTGATAGCATGGCTGGAGGATTGGTTGACCAATAGAAAGTAGAGAAATGGGATACTTGGGTGTTTCTTTGATTGGCAATCAGTGGTAAGCAGTGTGTGGCGGGGTCAGTGCTGGGCCTGCAACTGTTAATGATATATATTAATGATCTGGAAGAGGGGACAGAGTGTAATGTACCTAAGTTTACTGAAGACACTAAATAGAGTGGAAAAGGAAATTGTGCAGAGGATACGGAAAATCTACAGAGAGAATAAGATAGGTTAAGTGAGTGAGCAAGGGTCTGGCAGATGGAGTACACTGTTGGTAAATGCGAGGTCATCCACTTGGGAAGGAAAAATGGAAGAACAGATTATTATTAGTAAAAGATTGCAGTATGCTGCTGTGCAGAGGGACTTGGGAATGCTTATGCATGAATCACAAAAGGTTGGTTTGCAGGTGCAGCAGGCTATCAAGAAGGCAAATGGAATGTTGGCCTTCATTGCTAGATGGGTTGAATTTAAGAGCAGGGAGTTTATGCTGCAACAGTACAGGGTACTAGTGAGGCCACACCTGGAATACTACATGCAATTCTGGTCTCCTTTCTTGAGGAAGGATACACTGGCTTTGGAGGTGGTGCAGAGGAGGTTCACCAAGTTGATTCCACAGATGAGTGGGTTAGACTATGAGGAGAGATTGAGTTGCCCAGGATTGTGCTCACTAGAATTCAGAAGAATGAGAGAAGATATTATAGAAACATACAATATTATGAAAGAGATAGATAAGATAGAGGCAGGAAAGTTGATTCCACTGGTAGGTGAGACTAGAACTAGGGAACATAGCCTCAAGATTCAGTGAGTAAACTTAGGACAGAGATGAAGAGAAACTGGTTTTCCCAAAGATGGTGAATCTGTGGAATTCTCTGTTCAGTGAAGCAGTGGAGGCTACCTCAGTAAATAAATTTAAGACAAGGTTGGATAGGTTTTTGTATGATGGGTAATAAATGGTTATGAGGAAAAGGCAGGTAGGTGGAGATCAGCCATTGTCAGAGCAGGCTCATCAGGCCAGATGGGCTACTCCTGCTCCTATTTCTTATGTTCTTATGACCCTGGTGGCAGTATTTCCAGGCCTTCCAACAGTAGCTGGGATGTGGACCACAGATTACAATGGGAAATGGAAAAGGTATGTTAAAATGGCAATGCTATGATAGTCATGGGAGATTTTAACATGCAGTTTTTCAGTGGAGTAAAGAAAATTACAGTGATATGAGAGAGGAGTTGACCAAAGTCAATTGGAAGGAGATGCTGTCAGGAATGACAGCAGAGCAGCGATGGCTTGTGTTTCTGGGAGAAATGAGGAAAGTGCAGGATAGATGTATTCCAAAAACTAAGAAATACTCAAGTGACAAAATAGTGCAGCCATGGCTGACAAGGGAAGTCAAAGCTAATGTAAAAGCAAAAGAGAGGGCATACAACAAAGCAAAAATTAGCGGGAAGATAGACAATTGGGAAGCTTTTACAAACCTACAGACAGCACCAAAAAATCATTAGGAGGGAAAAGATGAAATATGAAAGCAAGCTAGCAAATAATATCAAAGTGGATAGTAAGAGCTTTTTCAAATATGATCGAAGTGGATAGTAAAAGCTTTTTCGAGTACAGTATGTAAAAAATAAAAGCAATGAGAGTGGATATAGGACCATTAGAAAATCAGGCTGGAGAAATAATAACGGGGAAGAGGAAATGACAGATTAACTAAATGAGTATTTTGCATTGGCCTTCACTGTGGAAGATACTATCTATGTGCCAGATGTTGAAGGGTGCGAGGGAAGAGAAGTGAACGCAGTCACAATTACAAGGGAGAAGGTGCTCAAAAAGCTGAAAGACCGAAGGGTACATAAATCACCCGGACCAGATGAACTACACCTTAGGGTTCAGAAAAAGATAGTGGTAGAGATAGTGGAAGTGGAAGCATTAGTAATGATCCAGAGGACTGGAAAATTGCAAATGTTTTTGTGCAGATTGCTGATAACATCTCCTCCTCACTGATGATCAACACTGGTGCACCTTGGGTGTGTGCTTAGCCCACTGCTCTACTCTCTGTATACATGTGACTGTGTGGCTAGGCATAACTCAAATACCATCTATAAATTTGCTGGCGATACAACCATTGTTGGTAGAATCTCAGATGGAGATGAGAGGGCATACAGAAGTGAGATATGCCAACTAGTGGAGTGGTGTCACAGCAACAACCTGGTACTCAACATCAGTAAGACGAAAGAGCTGATTGTGGACTTTAGGAAGGGTAAGACAAAGGAACACATACCAATCCTCATAGAGGGATCAGAAGTGGAGAGAGTGAACAGTTTCAAGTTCTTGGGTGTCAAGATCTCTGAGGACCTAACCTGGTCCCAACATATCGATAGTGTCATAAAGAAGGCAAGACAGCGACTATACTTCATTAGGAGTTTGAAGAGATTTGGTATGTCAACAAATACACTCAAAATGTGCTGCAGAGTTTCTATGTTCTATGTTCAAAAGCTTATATAGATGTATCGTCAAGAGCATTCTGACAGGCTGCATCACTGTCTGGTATGGGGTGGGGGTGGGGGGGGGGGCTACTGCACAGGACCGAAAGAAGCTGCAGAGGGTTGTAAGTTTAGTCAGCTCCATCTTGAGTACTAGCCTACAAAGTACCCAGGACATCTTCAAGGAGTGGTGTCTCAGAAAGGCAGGGTCAATTATTAAGGACCTCAAGCACCCAGGGCATGCCCTTTTCTCACTGTTACCATCAGGAAGGAGGTACAGAAGCCTGAAGGCACACACTCAGTGATTCAGGAACAGCTTCTTTCTCTCTGCCATTCGATTTCTAAATGGACATTAATCCTACAAACACTACCTCCCTTTTTAAATATATATTACTTCTGTTTTTGCATGATTTTCATCTATTCAATATATGTATACTGTAATATATTTATTATTTTTCCTTTTTTTTCTTCTTCCTCTATATTGTGTATTGCATTGAACTGCGGCTACTAAGTTAACAAATTTCATGACACATGCCGGTGATAATAAACCTGATTCTGATGTTACTCCACACTTTAAGAAAGGAGGATTTTTGACAAGGTGCCACACATGAGGCTGCTTACCAAGTTAGGAGCCATGGTATTACAGGGAAGTTACTAACATGGTTAGACCATTGGCTGATTGGTAGGAGGCAGCGAGTGGGAATAAAAGGATCCTTTTCTGGTTGGCTGCCAGTGACCAGTGCTGTTCTGCAGGTGTCAGTGTTGTGACAGCTGCTTTTTAAGCTGTATATCAATGATTTAGATGATGGAATAGATGGCTTTCTTGCCAAGTTTGCAGATGATACAAAGATTGGTGGAGGGTCAGGTAGTGTTGAGAAAACAGGTAGGATGAAAAGAATTTAGACAGATTAGGAGAATGGGCAAGAAAGTGGCAAATGAAATACAATGCTGGAAAATGCATGGTCATACACTTTTGTCGTAGAAATTGATGTGCAGACTATTTTCTAAATGAGGAGAAAATCCAGGAATCTGAGATGCAGAGGGACTTGAGATTTCTTGTGCAGAACACCCTAAAGGTTGACTTGCAGGCTGAGTCACTGGTGAGGAAGGCGAATGCCATGTTAGCATTCATTTCAAGAGGTCTAGAATACAAGAGCAGGGATGTGATGTTGAGGTTTTATAAGGCACTGGTGAGGCCTCACCTTGAGTATTGTGAACAATTTGGGCCCCTCATCTTAGAAAAGATGTGCTGACATTGGAGAGGGTCCAGAGGAGGTTCACAAGGACGATTCCAGGAATGAAAGGGTTATCATACGAGGAACATTTGATGGTTCTGGGTCTGCACTCGCTGGAAATCAGCAGGATGAGGGGTGATCTCATTGAAAACTTTCAAATGTTGAAAGGCCTAGACAGAGTAGATGTGGCAAGGATTTATCCCATGGTGAGAGAGTCTAGGACAAGAGGGCACAGCCTCAAGATAGAGGGGCACCCTTTCAAAACAGAGATGCGGAGAAATTTCTTTAGCTAAAGGGTGATGAATTTGTGGAATTTGTTGCCACATGCAGCAGTGGAGGCCAGGTCATTGGGTATATTTAAGGCAGAGACTGACAGGTTGTTGATTGGACGTGGTATCACAGGTTACAGGCAGGAACTGGGGTTGAGGAAGAGATAGAAAAAAGGATCAGCCATGATCAAATGGCAGAGCAGAGTCAATGGGCTAGATGGCCTAATTCTGCTCCTATGTCTTTTGGTCTTATGGACCTATACTCAATAATTTAAGAACAGTTTTCCCCTCTTCCACCATCAGGTGTTATGAATGGTCCATAAAAATTACCTTATTGTCTATCTCTTGCACCATTAATTTATTTTTGTAACATGGAAATTTTTAATGTCTTTGATAATAAACCCAATTCTGATTCCAATCACCATCCCCGAAGCCACCTCCTTTAAAAGATAAATGTAAATCACCATGTTCTTGTGAGTTATTGGATTTCAAGGGTCAATGGCCCCTCCTCTCACAAACAAAGCCTCTTTGATAATAAAAAAAACAATTGAAATTACATAGAAAATGCAAAATGCACAAGGAAGCCATTTTGCACACAGTGCTTGCGTCAGTTAGGCGACATTAACTCAGTTAATCTCAATGTCCAAACAGGCGCATAGATGGCCCTGCAGTCAGACCCCTTCAAGTACGCATCAAAAAATGTAAATGAAGAATATTAATTTCTTTCTAATCAAATCTTTGTGGATGTATACTCCTTCTATCCTTTTAGTCAGTGAATACCATACCTCATGGTTTAAAATATTTTCTCAATTCCCTTATATTTTACCAGTTACTATAGTTTACTTTATTCTTTCTATTAAAAGAAACTTTTTTAAAAAACTTACTCTATCTTGCTGATCCAGTTTTATGTATAATAATTGACTCTTCCCCTCAGTCTCCTCTTTCCAGACAGAACAGTGCTAGTTTATCCAACCTTTCCTCACATTCACAATGTCACAATGCTCCCATTCTAGCAACAGCCCCAATGATCCTCCCCGCACTTCAACTACATCACTATAATGTGATGACAAGAACTGTATGCAGCACTCAAGCTGCAGTGCAACAAGTGTTTAAAATCTCCCTGCTCTTAAATTCCTGCCATGTAAGAAATATAAATAGCAGCCATTTGGCCCATCAAAACTTTTAATAAAATCATGGCTGATCCAACTTTACTTAAATCCACTTTACCAAAATCCCTGGATTCCTTACTGGTTTAAAAAAAACTATCTTGATTTCAAATATATTCAAAGAATCAATTCTCACAGCTTTCTAAGGCAAGGAATTCCAAGGACTTAAAAGTTGAGTTTATTGTCATATGCGCAGATACACTGAGAAGACTTCCTGCCGCAGCATCACGGGTATGTAGCATCCATACAAGCAGCATTCAGAAGAAAAACAAACAATGCACAATTGGAACAAAATGTCCATTTTGTGCAAAGTGATTCTAGTGTTTAAAACTGTAATGATTAATGATACAAGAACCAAGTGGTTGATGGGAAGCAGCAGTTCATAAACCTGGTGACGTGTGACTTCAGGCTTCTGTACCTCTTGCCCATTGGTAGCTGCATGGCCTGGCTAGGGGGATTTATCAATCATTGGTTTGAATCTAGGATTAGTTAAATTGGTCATTTGACAACTAATTTATTGTGTTTTGGCACAACCTTGTGGGTGGAATGGCCTGTACCTGTGCTGTATTGTTCTATATTCTATGTTGCCTTCTAGAGGAAGTGCTTCTTGTAGTTACTACCAATGATGGGGAGGGATGCATTCATGATCTATTGGGCAGAGCACATTGGGCTGTTCCTCATGTTCCTCTGCATTCAAATTGTACAGTAAGACTTTCTACAGTAAGTTTTTTTTCTTTCAGTTTTATTCTGTTATGTCCTTTGATGGATAAAGACAAAGATCCTCAAGTTTCCTCTCTTAGGTATTTAATTGCTTCTCATTTTTTTAAAATCCAATGAGCATACACTACACCTGTGCAACCTTTCCTTGTAAATAATAATAATTTCTTTATAGAGCACTTTTCATACAAACAATACAGTTCAAAGTGCTTTACAATGGGACAATGTGCAAATATTAAAATAAAACACAAAGTGATGCTAGTTGAAAGCCAGGTTAAATAAATAGGTTTGAACTGGTGTTTAAAAGTGTCAACTGAGTCTGCATCCTTATTATGGGAATTATATATAGGCCTCCAGATAGTAGCCAAGATGTGGGGTTGCAATTGCAAAGGGAGCTGGAAAGGGCATGTAATAAGGGTAATGACACAATTGTAATGGGGGACTTTAATATGCAAGGGAATTGAAAGAAATCAGGTTAGTGTTGGATTGCAAGAGAGGCAATTTGTTGAATGCAGCCTTTTAGAGCAACTTGTCCTTGAGCCTACTCAGGGAAAGGCTATCTTAGATTGGGTGTTGTGTAATAATCCAGAGCGAATTAGGGAGCTTAACGTAAAGGAACTCTTAGGAGGCAGTGATCATAATATGATTGAATTCATACTGCAATTTGAGAGGGAGAAGCATAAGTCACATGTATCACTATCACAATGGAATTAAAAGGAATCACAGAAGCCTGAGAGAAGAGCTTATCCAGGTGGAATGGAGGATAACACTGGCCGGGATGTTGGCACTGCAGAGATGGCTGAAGTTTCTGGGAATAGTTCACAAGGCACAGGATAGATATGTCCCACAGAGGAAGAAGTTCTCAAATGGCAGCAGTAGACAAACGTGGCTGACAAGGGAAGTTAAGAACTGCATAATAGCCAAGGAAAGGGCATACAAATTAGCAAAAGTAAGATGGAAGTTGAATATTTGGGTGTTATGAGTGATGAACAGACCTGATGGACAATGGGGTACAGAGTTAACCATTCCCCCCCCCCCCCGAGAAACATGAACTATTACTGTTGCTATGCTGACCATGAGAAAGAGATCAAGCCCAGGCAAGAACATTTGCTACAGATAAGAGAGGGGAGAGAGACTGTTGATGTTACTGTATTATGACTTCTGCAAGGGTTATTTATCTTCTACTATTTCGCTCATAAACATTCCTCAGTGGACTGAAGGAGTGGCCTTATTTGATGGACACAGTCATTCAGAATTGATGGATAGCTGAGTCCCCGTGAGTAGAGATAAAAGACAGGTCTGGAGAGACACCCTCCAGACACGCCAGTGGACACTGATTGAGTGTTGGAACCCACAAGAAAGGTGGGGGCTTCGAAGACCGAACCAGGAGGTCGGTCAGTAAGGCTATCAGTGTAAAAGCAGGGCCGGTGGGGGCTTGTGTGTGTGTCCACTCATGCTAGAGTGACGAGTCCACCGCAGAAGAACAGTCTAGCAGAAGGACGGAGAGGTCATAACTGAGTGACCACAAAGATACGATGGTTTAAGAAAGCAAAGGAAGGTTTGCCTGACTGTAGCTGTTACATCTCGCTCACTCTCTCTCTCTCTCCAACGATTACAATACAACAACCATAACTACATCAGCACTCATGAACTGAACTGAACTTTATACTTTTCTATGACAATTCATTTACCCCTAGACATCAATAGAGCTTGTTTATTATTGATTATTATTATTCCTACACTTTTAGGTTTATTACTGCTAACTTGTTTCATATGTATATTTGCATTATTGATATGGTTTTGCTTATTTTTATTAATAAACACCTTTAATTTGGTACTACCAGACTCCAATGGATTCTTCTTTCTCTGCTGGTTAGACACCCAGTTATGGGGTACGTAACATGGGAAGCTTTTAAAATACAACAAAAGGCAACTATAAGAAGGGAAAAGATGAAATATGAGGGCAAACTAGCCAATAATATAAAGCAGTATACTAGAAGTTTTTCAGTTATATAAAGAGTAAAAGGGAGCTGATAGTTGATATTGGACCACTGGAAAATGATGCTGGTGTGGCAGTAATGGGGAACAAAGAAATGGTAGATGAACTTAATAAGTACGGTACTTTGCTTCAGTCTTTACTGTGGAAGAGCTAGCTGTATTCCAGAGGTCTGTAAGTATCAGGGAGCAGGAGTGAATGCCATTGCACTTGAAGGTAAAAGTGCTAGGCAAACTCAAAGGTCTTAAGGTGGATAAGTCACCTGGACCAGATGGACTACATCCTAGAGTCCTCAAAGAAGTTGCTGAAGAGATAACAGATGCATTGGTCATGATCTTTCAAGAATCACTTCATTCTGTCATGGTCCCAGAGGACCGGAAAATCGCAAATGTCACCCCACTCTTTAAGAAGGGAGGAAGGCAAAAGAAAGGAAATTATAGGCCAATTAGCCTAACCTGAGTGGTTGGGAAAATGTTGGAGTCCATTATTAAGGACGAGGTTTCAGGGTATTTGGAGATTAACGAAAAATTAAGTCAAAGTCAGCATGGTTTCTGTAAAGGGAAATCTTGCCTGACAGATCTGTTAGAAATTTTCAAAGATATAACAAGAAGGGTGGACAAAGGAGAGGTAGTGGATGTCACTTACTTGAATTTTCAGAAGGCGTTTGATAAGGTGCCACACATGAGGCTGCTTAACAAGTGTTACGTACCCCATAACTGGGTCACTTACCAGCAAAGATACAGAGGTCCATTGAAGTCTGATGATACTATTTTTAACAGTATTTATTGATAAAAATACACAAAAATAATATCAATGCAAACATACAGATAATATACGTCGTCAATACTAAATCTAAAAGCGCGGGTATAATAATAATCACTAAGAAATAGCTCTATCGTTGTCTAGGGGATAATGTATTGTCCGATGGAAATATAAAAGTCACTTCAGTTCATTCAGGCTGCAGCTTTTGGTTGGAGAGAGAGACGGAGTTTAGAACTTGCCCGTTTTCCTTTCTATGATGTCGATCCTTCAAAATGTCGTCGGTGACCTTTTCCTTTTAGCTAAGCCGTCTTCCGTGGTCAGTCCCACCAATTCCGAGGCAAATGGAAAAGGACGCACGTGGGCTTTCCACCGGCTGTCGCTATTACGCTGTCACGGGATTTCTAGCATGTCTCCTGGTGCGTCTAGAGGGGTTGTTCCCCAGACCCTCTTTTATCCTTACTCACGGGGTCTCAGATGTCAATCAGGTTGGGATGATGCCATCCCCCCCCAACCAGCCCATGTTGCTCATTCCTTGAGGGCTTCGATGAATAGCACAGTGCTCAATACACAATTCCGTCTCCAAGAGACAATGGCCGTTTCCCATGGCTTTGTATCGCTGAGGGGCCAGGACATTCCAAACCCCTTGTGGATTCTGTGTCTCTCTCTCATTTCCTGGGTCTCCTGACCTGAATTAATAGCGATCTTGCGATTCTCAAAAAGGAGGGGGCTACTTTGTACCCTTCGGCTCCTCAGAGTTGGGGCACAGGCGTAACACAAGCTAAAGTCCTTTGACGTTACAGGAAAGATACTGGCATGGATAGAGGAATGGCTGACAGGCAGGAAGCAGTGAGTTGGAATAAAAGGAGCCTTTTCTGGTTGGCTGCAGTGACTAGTGGAGTTCCACAGAAGTCAGTATCGGGACCGCTACTTTTCACATTGTTTGTCATTGATTTAGATAGCAGAATTGATGGCTTTGTGGCAAGGTTTGTGGATGATACAAAGGTAGGTGGAGGGGTAGGTAGTGCTGAGGAAGCAATGCAATTTCAGCTGGACTTAGACAAATTGGAAGAATGTGCAAAAAAGTGGCAGATAGAATACAGTGTTGGAGAATGTATGATAATATATTTTGGTAAAAGGAACAATAGTACAGACTATTATCTAAATGGGGAGAAAATTCAGAGGTGCAAAGGGATGTAGCAGTCCTCGTGCAAATTCCCAAGATGGCCTAATTCTGCTCCTATGTCATATGGTCTTATCCTTTGTAGCTTTACATATTGAGATCCACCGTTTAGGAGTGTAGTTTAAAAAAAAGATGACTTTAATGAGCAAGTCTTTTTCTGTCGATCCATGTCATCAAAGCCAAATTAAATCTACTGCGACTCAATGTTGTAAAACAATAAAACATGTAACCTTCTGGGCGGGGTGAATGCTTTTTATAGGCTCTGTGAATGTGTGTATGTGTGTGTTTATATATACACGCACATATATATATATATACACACACACACACACACACACTCATACACATATAGTTAAATTAAATAAGTAATACAAGAAAGTAGTGAGGTAGTGATATAACCATATAACAATTACAGCATGGAAACAGGCCATCTTGGCCCTTCTAGTCCATGCTGATGCTTACACTCACCTAGACCCACTGGCCTGCACTCAGCCCATAACCCTCCGTTCCTTTCCTGTCCATATACCTATCCAATTTTACTTTAAATAACAACACCAAACCTGCCTCTACCACTTCTACTGGAAGCTCATTCCACACAGCTACCACTCTCTGAGTAAAGAAATTCCCCCTTGTGCTACCCTTAAACTTTTGCCCCTTAGCTCTCAAATCATGTCCTCTTGTTTGAATCTCCCCTACTCTCAATGGAAAAAGCCTATCCACGTCAACTTGATCTATCCCTCTCATAATTTTAAATACCTCTATCAAGTCCCCCCTCAACCTTCTGCACTCCAAAGAATAAAGACCTAACTTGTTCAGCCTTTCCCTGTAACTTAGGTGATGAAACCCAGGTAACATTCTAGTAAATCTTCTCTGTACTCTCTCTATTTTGCTGATATCTTTCCTATAGTTCGGTGACCAGAACTGTACACAATACTCCAAATTCAGCCTCACCAATGCCTTGTACAATTTTAACATTACATCCCAACTCCTATACTCAATGCTCTGATTTATAAAGGCCAACATACCAAAAGCTTTCTTCACCACCCTATCCACATGAGATTCTACCTTCAGGGAACTATGCACCATTATTCCTAGATCACTCTGTTCTACTGCATTCTTCAATGCCCTACTATTTACCATGTATGTCCTATTTGGATTATTCCTACCCCAAAATGTAGCATCTCACACTTATCAGCATTAAACTCCATCTGCCATCATTCAGCCCACTCTTCTAACTGGCCTAAATCTCTCTGCAAACTTTGAAAACCTACTTCATTATCCACAATGCCACATACCTTAGTATCATCTGCATACTTACTAATCCAATCTACCACCCCATCCAGATCATTAATGTATATGACAAACAACATTGGACCCAGTACAGATCCCTGAGGCATACCACTAGTCACCGGCCTCCAACCTGACAGTTATCCACCACTACTCTCTGGCATCTCCCATCCAGCCACTGTTGAATCCATTTTACTACTTCAATATTAATACCTAACGATTGAACCTTCCTAACTAACCTTCCATGCAGAACCTTGTCAAAGGCCTTATGAAATGCTTTGAGAGGTTGGTCATGACTAGACTGAACTCCTACCTCATCAAGGACTTGCACCCATTACAATTTGTACCCTAGATGTACCCCAGGCTCCTGTGGGAGGCGAGGGAGGAAATTGCTGAGCCTCTGGCAATGATCATTGCATCATCAATGAGGATGGGAGAGGTTCCGGAGGATTGGAGGGTTGTGGATGTTCCATTATTCAAGAAAGGGAGTATAGATAGCCCAGGAAATTATAGATCAGTGAGTCTTACTTCAGTGGTTGGTAAGTTAATGGAAAAGATCCTGACAGGCAGGATTTATGAACATTTGGAGAGGCATAATATGATTAGGAATAGTCAGCATGACTTTGTCAAAGGCAGGTCGTGCCTTACAAGCTTGATTGAATTTTTTGAGGATGTGAGGATGTGATGAAGGTAGAGCAGTACGTGTAGTATATATGGATTTCAGCAAGGCATTTGACAAGGTACCCCATGGAAGGCTTATTGAGAAAGTAAGGAGGCATGGGATCCAAGGGAACATTGCTTTGTGGATCCAGAAACGGCTTGCCCACAGAAAGCAAAGAGTGGTTGTAGACTGGTTATATTCTGTATGGAGGTCGGTGACCAGTGATGTGCCTCAGGGATCTGTTCTAGGACCTATTCTCTTCGAATTTTTATAAATGACCTGGTTGAGGAAGTGGAGGGATGGGTTAGTAAATTCACTGATGACACAGAGGTTGGAGGTGTTGTGGATAGTGTGGAGGGCTGTCAGAGGTTACAGCAGGACATTGGTCGGATGCAAAACTGGGCTGAGAAGTGGCAGATGGAGTTCAACCCAGATAAGTATGAAGTGGTTCATTTTGGTAGGTCAAATATGATGACGGAATATAGTATTAATGGTAAGACTCTTGGCACTATGGAGGACCAAGAGGGATTTTGGAGTCTGAGTCCATAGGACACTCAAAGCTGCTGCGCAGGTTGACTCTGTGGTTAAGGCGGCGTACGGTGTATTGGCCTTCATCAATCGTGGGATTGAGTTTAGGAGCCGAGAGGTAATGCTGCAGCTAGATATGACCCTGGTCAGACCCCACTTGGAGTACTGTGCTCAGTTCGAGTTGCCTCACTATAAGAAGGATGTGGAAACCATAGAAAGGGTGCAGAGGAGATTTACAAGGATGTTGCCTGGATTGGGGAGCATGCCTTACGAAAACAGGTTGAGTGAACTTGGTCATTTTTCCTTGGAGCAACAGAGGATGAGAGGTGAACTGATAGAGGTGTATAAGGTGATGAGAGGCATTGATCGTGTGGATAGTCAGAGGCTTTTTCCTGGGCTGAAATTGCTAGCATGAGAGGGCACAGTTTTAAGGTGTTTGGAAGTAGGTACAGAGGAGATGTCAGGGGTAAGTTTTTTAATGCAGAAAATGGAGAGTGTATAGAATGAGCTGTCAGCAACGGTGGTGGAGGTGGATACGATAAGGTCTTTTAAGAGACTCCTGCACCATCAATAACTCTCGGAGACCTGAGGCGAGATATAGGCTTTTATTCGCTGGAAGAGAGCAGTCAGCAGCAAGAGATCCCCACACGACATCCTGGAGACTGAGGGAGGAGCCGTGCCTCCAATCGCCTTTATACAGGGGTCTGTGGGAGGAGCCACAGGAGCAGTCAGCGGGGGGGGCGTGTCCAGACAGGTAAATGTAGTTCACCACACAGGTACATGAAGCTCAGAAAAATAGAGGGCTATGGGTAACCCTAGGTAATTTCTAAGGTAAGCACATGTTCGGCACAGCTTTGTGGGCCGAAGGGCCTGTATTGTGCTGTAGGTTTTCTATGTTTCTAATTTGCCTATCACCACAATAGGTCAACGGCAGATGCAATCTCAATGGCTCTCCACACGGCTTTAGACCACCTGGACAACACAAACACCTATGTCAGGATGCTGTTCATCGACTATAGCTCAGCATTTAATACCATCATTCCCACAATCCTGATTGAGAAGTTACAGAACCTGGGCCTCTGTACCTCCCTCTGCAATTGGATCCTCGACTTCCTAACCAGAAGACCACAATCTGTGCGGATTAGTGATAACATCTCCTCCTCACTGACGATCAACACTGGTGCACCTCAGGGGTGTGTGCTTAGCCCACTGCTCTACTCTCTATATACCCATGACAGTGTGGCTAGGCATAGCTCAAATACCAACTATAAATTTGCTGATGATATAACCATTGTTGGCAGAATCTCAGATGGAGACGAGAGGGCATACAGGAGTGAGATATGCCAACTAGTGGAGTGGTGCTGCAGCAACAGCTTTGCACTCAATGTCAGTAAGACAAAAGAGCTGATTGTGGACTTCAGGAAGGGTAAGACAAAGGAACACATACCAATCCTCATAGAGGGATCAGAAGTGGAGAGAGTGAGCAGTTTCAAGTTTCTGGGTGTCAAGTTCTCTGAGGACCTAACCTGGTCCCAACATATCGATGCAGTTACAAAGAAGGCAACACAGCCTTAGGAGTTTGAAGAGATTTGGTATGTTAACAAATACTCTCAAAAACTTCTATGGAGAGCATTCTGAAAGGCTGCATCACTGGCTGGTATGGGGGGGGGGGGGGCGGCTACTGCACAGGACCGAAAGAAGCTGCAGAGGTTTGTAAGTTTAGTCAGCTCCATCTTGGGCACTAGCCTACAAAGTACCCAGGACATCTTCAGGGAGCAGTGTCTCAGAAAGGCAGCGTCCATTATTACGGTCCTCCAGCACCCAGGGCATGCCCTTTTCTCACTGTTACCATCAGGTAGGAGGTACAGAAGCCTGAAGGCACACACTCAGCGATTCAAGAACAGCTTTTTCCCCGCTGCCATCTGATTCCTAAGTGGACTTTGAACACTTGAACAGTACCTCACTTTTTAAATATATATTATTTCTGTTTTTTGCACAATTTTTAATCTATTCAATGCAGTAATTGATTTGCTTATCTATTTATTATTATTTTATTATTATTTTTTCTTCTATATTATGTATTGCATTGAACTGCTGCTAAGTTAACAAATTTCACAACACATGCCAGTGATAATAAATCTGATTCTGATTCCTTTTGAGCTTCTGCATCAGTGTTTTAATTGTAACTTCTTGTTGTGGGAGAATATGCTATCCTCTGGGTAATGAAACTTCTCCCAAATTCCTCATTGAATTTTCTGGCTCCTGGTTCTGATAATGGCTGTATGTGGCTTCATCTTGTCTACACACGTTACCATGACTTCTCATGATTTCGAAGGCCACTCCACCCACTTCAATCCTTATTCAGAGAAATCAGCCCCTGCCTGTTATTAAATATCTTATGACTTTAAATCTACTTGCATTTCATCACTAGAGTTTGAGGATCAGGACAGTTCACAGTTTTGTTAAACCAAGATTTTGTAAGTAAACTCAACCCAAACATATCTGCTTCATCTTCACTGAGATCGAACCTCAAATACTTCTGTTTATATAATCATGTTAATCTGCATCATTACTTTTAATGCGTCTAAATCTCCAGATATGGTTTCCTTATTCTTTCCAGCAAATCCTATCACCTCTCAATTACACATTATAAAATTCATTTGCTAATAACATGCCCATTTAGTTAATTATTGACTTCCCATAATTTGTTACAGCAACCCTCTGTATTGACTATGCTATCAATTTGACTGCAAAATTTAACTGCAGATTTTAGTTTCAAGTGAAATCGTTTGGTAAGTAATGAATAATAATGGATTTATAATAATTTCTATGCCTCCATTTGCACTATTAGATGGCCAATATATATTCTACAAGCATTACTTATAGTCTGTATAGGTTTGTCTATTGTCCAACCACCATTAGCTCTATTTAACACAAATATCACCAAAACCTGACTTGCTTTTTAATTTTGTGAATGAAGTCACTAATCCTGTTCTTTCCACATCCATGCTTCAATTATTTCCATCACCCATACCTAGCAGCCAAACTCGACGAAGCACAAAGGAAAAAGAAGCCAACCGAATACAAGGAACGAAGATTTTGACAAAAGGGTTAAAAATAACCGCCCCAGAGCAGAACACTGTTTTCAATCTGAACAGTCATCGCTAATGGTCTGTGATGTGAGAATGCCGAGAGAATTGACAATGAGTGTTCTCCAGTTTCCTGCTGGCTGACTGTAAGGAGTTCCTGTGTTCTCCCCGTGACCTCGTGGGTTTCCTCTGGCTGCTCCAGTTTCCCGCCACAGTCCAAAGACCTACTGGTTGGTAGGTTAATCGGTCACTGTAAATCATTCCATGATGAGGTTGGGATTAAATCAGGGGATTGCTGGGTGGGACGGCTCGAGGGCCCAGAAGGGCTTACTCCACACTCTATCTCAGTGAATAAATAAATAAGTTGTTTCATCACAGAAATGGGAGCAGAGAGCTGATGTAAATCTAGTCAGCTCCATCTTGGGTACTAGCCTACAAAGCACCCAGGACATCTTTAGGAAGCGGTGTCTCAGAAAGGCAGCGTCCATTATTAAAGACCTCCAGCACCCAGGGCATACCCTTTTCTCACTGTTACCATCAGGAAGGAGATGCAGAAGCCTGAAGGCACACACTCAGCAATTCAGGAACATCTTCTTCCTTTCTGCCATCTGATTCCTAAATGGGCATTGAAGCTTTGGACACCGCCTCACTTTTTAATATACAGTATTTCTGTTTAGGCACATTTTTTAATAATCTATTCAATATACGTGATTAATTTACTTGTTTATCTATTATTTTCTTTCTCTCTCTGCTAGATTATGTGTTGCATTGAACTGCTACTGCTAAGTTAACAAATTGCACATCACATGCCAGTGATAGTAAACTGGATTCTGATTCTGATGTGAGAGTCATCTGTGATAATTAAACTGTGAGAATATGATGAGAGGCATTGATCACATGAATAGTCAGAGGTTTTTTCCCCAGGGCTGAAATGGTTGCCACAAGAGGACACAGGTTTAAGGTGCTGGGGAGTAGGTGCAGAGGAGATGTCAGGGGTAAGTTTTTTACTCAGAGAGTGGTGAGTATGTGGAATGGGCTCCCAGCAACGGTGGTGGAGGCGGATAGGATAGGGTCTGTTAAGAGACTTTTGGACAGGTACATGGAGCTTAGTAAAATAGACGGCTATAGGTAAGCCTAGTAATTTCTAAGGTAGGGACATGTTCAGCACAATTTTGTGGGCTGAAGGGCCTGTATTGTGCTGTAGGTTTTCCATGTTTCTATAGTGAAACCAGATCTTCATGAGACAATCATGAGACAAGCAAACAGAGTTGCAAAGTACTCTCTCAATCTCACCATTCACAGAGGGGAGTTCCTATTTTCTCCCGTGGCTCAAAGTCTCAGCTGGCCTGCTGAACTGAGAACAAGTCAGTGACCATTTGGTTGAAGTGAGATCTGACACTGTAAAACATCTCCTGGGGTATCAAAGTCCTCTAAACCCAGCAGAAGGGCACATTTTCACTGTGGGGATAAAAATAACTTGAGATGTAGATTAAAACAACTAAAAAAACCTATGTGGGAAGACTTGGTTATGAGGCCTGTGTGTGAACATTGTCGGGGCAGTGTGTGACACTGCTCCAGTGTCTGGTTGAGTCAGTTGATATTTCCAGAGCCCATGCATTCAGAAAACATGGAGTCAAAATTATTTTTAGAAAGTCAGTATGTGACATCATCTTATGTGACAATGTTAACAACTCAAGACTAGGTAGAGGATTGAAAGTCTACATAAAACAGATAGGAAAAGACCATCACACCGGGGCACAACCCCTCCTACTCCAGTAAAGTGAAACTGTATTGTTGAGAATTCTCACAACCAGTCTTGAGGTGGACCTGTCTGGCACCTTTCACATCTTCATCATGCGAGCAGGCAAAGTAAAGTGAAGCCTACAACTCCTCCCTCGGAGTGTCAGACACCCTGAGCCAATAGGCTGGTCCTGGACTTATTTCCACTTGGCATGATTAACTTATTATTATTTAATTATTTATGGTTTTATATTTCTGTATTTCTTCACTATTCTTGGTTGCTGCGGCTGTAACAAAACCCAATTTCCCTCGGGATCAATAAAGTATGTCTGTCTGTCTGTCACAGAACTACAGTCAGAATATGGCTGAAAGCCGTGGCGATTTTGTAGCATCTATTACACCTAACGCCCATGAAGTAGGAGCCTGGGTTTCTGCTTCTCCTCCTCTGGAGGTGGATGTAACAAAACTTTTGTCAAGGCTCCTTGGCAACAGCTCTCAGCCACGGTGAAAGTACATCGACTGTGACAGCCCGAGAACAACAATCGGAAGAGGACCCCAACTTCAGAACTCAGAAAAGGCCCGTAAGGGTAGAATATGAGCTCAGGTCAAGAGTTTTGTGTTGAGTACTAAGCTAGGACAGTTAGAAATATGAGGTCATTGGGAGTTATAAGGGTTAATTAAACACTGCATATAGTACTTTAAGTAAGCTGAATGTTAGAGATTAGTAGTACTAAACTTTGGTTTGAGTGTTGTCTTTATGCAACGTCAGCTGAACCCTTATAGATGCAATGGGACAACATTTCAACACATCTGGTTCCTTGCCATGGGTTGTTGCATCTGCCAGATGATGCTGAGGATGTTCTACGAGGCTGTGGTGACCAGTGCTATCATGTTTGCTGTTGTGTGCTGGGGCAGCAGGCTGAGGGTAGCAGACACCAACAGAATCAACAAACTAATTCGTAAGGCCAGTGATGTTGTGGGGGTGGAACTGGACTCTCTGACGGTGGTGTCTGAAAAGAGGATGCTGTCCAAGTTGCATGCCATCTTGGACAATGACTCCCATCCGCTCCATAATGTACTGGTTAGGCACAGGAGTACGTTCAGCCAGAGACTCCTTCCACTGAGATGTAACACTGAGTGTCATAGGAAGTCATTCCTACCTGTGGCCATCAAACTTTACAACTCCTCCCTCAGAGTGTCAGACACCCTGAGCCAATAGGCTGGTCCTGGACTTATTTCCACTTGGCATGATTAACTAATTTTTATTTAATTATTTATGATTTTATATTGCTATATTTCTTCACTATTCTTGGTTGATGCGGCTGTAACGAAACCCAATTTCCCTCGGGATCAATAAAGTCTGTCTGTCTGTTCTCCAGCTTTATTTTGGATGATGTGCATGGTTCTATAGTCAAGAAGTGTTTTGGCTGATTTGGCTGAAACATCCATTTCCCTCCATAGATGCTGCTAAGTTCCTCAACCATTTAGCGTGAGCTGCTCAGCAGTTCAGCACTTGCGGAATATCTTGTGTATAGTTTGACAGTGCCTATAAAAAGGATTCACCCCACCGCCAACCCCCTCCCAGAAGTTTACATGTTTTATTGTTTTAAAACATTGAATCACATTGGATTTAATTTGGCTTTTTTTTTAAACACTAATCAACAGAAAAAGACTCTTTTGTGTCAAAGTGAAAACAGATCTCTACAAAGTGATCTAAATTAATTGCAAATATAAAACACTAAATAATTGCTTGCATAAGTATTCACCACCTTTAATATGATACACCAAATCATCACAAGTGCAGCCAAATGGTGTTAGAAGTCACATAATTTGTTAAGGTATCCTAGTTATATATAAACCCGTGTGCAGACAAGGCATTTCAATTGATTGTAGTAAAAATACACCTGTATCTGGAAGGTCCAACTGCCAGTAAGTCAGTATCCTGGCAAAAACTACACCATGAAGACAAAAGAACACTCCAAGCAACTCTGTGAAAAGTTTATGGAAAAGCACAAGTCAGGAGATGGATACAAGAAAATTTCCAAGTCACTGAATATCCCTTGAAGTACAGTTAAGTCAATCATTACGAAATGGAAAGAATATGGCACAGCTATAAATCTGCCTAGAGCAGGCTGTCCTCAAAAACTGAGTGACCGTGCAAGAAGGGGACTAGAGAGGGAGGCCACCAAGAGACCTTTGACAACTCTGGAAGAGTTACAAACTTCAGTGGCTGAGATGGGAGAAACTGCACATACAACAACTGTTGCCCAGGTGTTTCACCAGTTGCAGTTTTATGGGAAAATGGCAATGAAAAAGCCATTGTTGACAAAAACTCACATGAAATCTTGGCTAGAGTTTGCCAGAAGGCATGTGGGAGACTCTGAAGTCAGCTGGAAGAAGGTTCTATAGTCTGATGAAACCAAAATTGAACCTTTTGGCCATCAGATTAAACCTTATATTTGGCGTAAGTGAACATCACACATCAAAAACACACCATCCCTTCTGTGAAGCATCATGCTGTGCAGATGTTTCACTGCCGCAGGCTCTGGAAGGGTTGTGAAGGTAGAGGGTAAAATGAATGCAGGAGAATCCTGGAGGAAAACCTGATGCAGTCTTGATGCACCATCAATAACTCTCAGAGACGGGAGGTGAATGATAGGCTTTTATTAGCAGAAAAAGGGAGCACAGCATCTCGGAGACTGAGGGGGAAGCAGTGCCTCCAATCGCCTTTATACAGGGGTCTGTGGGAGGAACCACAGGAGCAGTCAGCAGAGGGGCGTGTCCAGACAGGTATACATAGTTTACCACAAGTCTGCAAGAAAACTGTAACTTGGGAGAAGATTTGTTTCCCAGTAAGATAAAGACCCGAAGCATTAAGCCAAAGCTACACAGGAATGGCTTAAAAACAACAAAGTAAATGGCCTGGAGTGGCCAAATCAGAATCCAGACTTCAATGCAATTGAGAATTTGTGGCTGGACTTCAAAAATTGCAGTATCCAGATGTGCAAAGCTGATGGAGACCTATCCACACAGACTCAAGACTGTAATTACTGCAAAAGGTGCATCAACTAAATACTGACTTGAAGGGGTTGAGTAATTATGCAATCAATTATTTTGTGTTTAATAATCATAATAACTTTAGACCAATTTGTAGAAAGTTGTTTTCACTTTGACATTAAAGTGTTTTTTCCATTGATCAGTGTCAAAAAAGCCAAATTAAATCCACTGTGATTCAATGTGGTAAAACAATGAAACATGAAAACTTTGGGGGGGGGGGTGAATACTTTTAATAAGCACTGTATACCTCCTTCCTTTCCAAAACATCCATTAAGAACATGAGTTGTAAGTGTCCTTGAAAGGAAGCCTGCCAGTCATAGAATCAGTTGAGTGAAGTTATGAGCAGGTTCAGGAGCCCGATGGTTGTAGGGTATTAACTTTTTCTGAACCTGATAGAGTGGGGTCTAAGGCTTTTGGATCTCCTACCCAATCGTAGTAGTGAGAAGAGAGCATGGCCTAAGTGGTGAGGGTCTTCGCTGATGGATGCTGCTTTCTTCTGAAAATGCTCCATGTAGATGTACTCAATGGTGGGGAGGGCTATGCCTGTGATGGACTGAGCTGTATCCACCAATTTCTGTGGCTTTTTCAGTTCCTGGGCATTGGTGTTTGCATATCAGGCTGGATGTAACTGTGATACGTCCAGTTAGGACACTCTCCACTGTGCGTCTATAGAAGTTCAAAGTTTTTCGTGACATGCCAAACCTACGCAAACTTCTAAGGAAGAAGAAGTACTGTTGTGCCTTCTTTGTAATGGCACTTACAAGCTGATATCCTGATGTCAAAGAATTTAAAACTTCTGACCCCCTCCACATTAATTCTCTTAATGAGGACCGATTCATGAACCTCCAACTTCTTGCTCCTGTAGTCGATAATCAGCAGTTTGTTTTTTGCTGACATTGACTAATTTGTTGTGGCACCATTCAACCAGATTTTCAATCTCCATCATATATGCCAATTGCTCACCACCTTTGATTTGGCAAACAGCAGCAAACTTAAATATGGCATTGCAGATGTACTTAGCCACACAATCATAGGTATAAAGTTCAAAGTAAATATATGTCACCATATCCAACCCTGAGATTCATTTTCTAGCGGGCATACTCAGTAAATCCATAATAACCACAATAGAAGCAATGAAAGACTACACTTATTTTGGCATTCAACCAATATGCAAAAGGTAACAATGTTCAAATACAAAAAGAACACAATAATAATAATAATAATAAACAAATAAGTAATAAATATTGAAAACATGAGATGAAGAGTCTTTGAAAGTGAATCCATAGGTTGTGAGAACATTTCAATGATGGGGTAAATGAAGTTGAGTGAAGTTATTCCCTTTGGCTCAAAAGCCTGATGGTTGAGGGGTAATAACTGTTACTGAACCTGGTGGAGTGAGTACCGAGGCCCTTGTACCTTCTTCCTGGCGGCTGTAGCAAGAAGAGAGCGTGGCCTGGGTGGAGGGGGTCTCTGATGATGGCTGCTACTTTCCTGCAACAACACTTAGTGTAGATGTGCTCAACGGTGGTGAGAGCTTTACCCATGATGGACTGGGCCGTATCCACTACTTTTTGTGGGATTTTCCATTCAAACACATTGGTATTTCCGTACCAGGGTGTGATGCAACCAGTCAATATACTCTCCACCGCACATGTATAGAAGTTTGTGAAAGTTTTAGGTGTCATGCCAAATCTTTGCGAATTCCTATAGGGTCTACTGCTTTCTTCATAAGTACACGTGTCCTCCAAAATAAAAACACCAAGTTTCTGACCTTCTTCACCTCTGATCCTCCAATGAGGACTAGCTCAAAGACCTCTGCTTTCCTCCTCCTAAGTCAATCATCAGTAACACACAGCCATGTTGGTGCACATGTGGTGATCGTGGGGCAGATGCTGGTGCCAATCCATTTGGACTGGGGTCTGCCAGTGAGGAAAAAAAAGAATATTTTGGAGCTAATGAGCATCATTTCTCTTCCAGTTGTAAAATATTGATATAGGCCTCAAGTTGTCATTATTACCACATTATATTGGTGATCTGTGTGCCTTGCCGTTTACAGATAGGTCATCCTATTCCAATTTGGCAACGACTTGGGTTGTCTCTGTTTGTAACTGCTACGTTTTCTGGTCAGGTTTAGAGTTGCTACTGCTGCTGCTGAAATTTTATGTCGACCGACAGCTGATTTGTTTCTCTGGTTCAAGCTCATTATTCCAAGGTCAAAACTGCAAATCACAATGGCTGGTTTTACTTTTCTGATGCCATTTCTGCTCAAGCTTGCCTGCCCTCAAAGTCCATTCTTGGAAGAGGCCTCAACAACACCTTCTACTGAGATACCACCCGCTAGATAATTCACGGTGTCCACTACAACACGAGGCCTTTAGACTGCTCACGGCCTGGTAACTGCTCTGAAAGCTGGTTAACCAACTCTGGTTAAATAAGGTTTAAAGCTGTGTTTGACATTCATAAACATTCAAAATCATGATCTACAAACTATTTCATATTTAAGGAAATTTAATAATTAACAACATCCTGGCCACACTAAACTCAGCCCTACTGCTGGGAAATCTGTGGAGGTTTGCGCTGTTCTGCTGAATGTTAGTGAGGAATCTAACACTGGAACAAGTTATCTTTGATTGATAATGGCACAGTCTGGATTTATGCCTCCACTTGAAAGTCTAATACTTCTGCTCCATTACTAAGGTAAAAAAGCAACATTTATCTTCAAACTCAAGGATCTAGCCAATATCTTAATGTCTTTTAAATGAAGGCTAAGGAGAGAAATAACCAATGTCTCATATATAAAAAAAACAAAGCAAAGTGCTGAAAATATTGAGCAGGTCAGGCAGTTTCTATGGACAGAAGAAGAATTAATAGTGAATATTTCAAGCTACTGCAAATAGTGGAGATGAACAAGTCTGCATTCATAATAAGAGAGAAAAATAATTATACCAAAATGGAACAAGTACAATTTGACGGAAGAAGTGCAAATAAATCACTTCTTTACCAGGACAGAGTGTTTGGATCTCTGGACGGTGGGAACGGAGAAGGTAAATGGGAAGATCATACCCACAGTATTTCTCATCACACCTTCCTGTGGTTGCATTGGTGTGTATGATGAGAAATAATGTGGGTATTGATAGAGTGGAAGAGTGAACAGATCCTTCAAAGATGCTAGTATTGGCTCTCATGACCACATTCTGGTTTGGCTATTCTGACAATTAGATGCTTATGCTATCAAGTCACAAGGTCATTGAAGTGAAACCATCTAATTTTATTCAGGTCTTCAAGTGAAAAGTCAAGGGGCAGCAGTTAGAAAGGACTGAGGGCAGAAGAATTTCTGCTGAGGTCCTCCACCCAGTAATCACTGCAGTAGGTAGTCAGCAGATGCGTAGGCCAATAAATATTAACCACATTAACCTTGTGCCCCTTCAAAATAAGTTTAAATACTTACGCATGCAGCTGCCTACATCATTTATAGATGGAAAATTTATAGAATATATAGTTTTTCCCTGTAAGATTCAAGATCTAAGAATTATAACAATTTCAGGTTGTCAAGATTACACAAATAATCTCTATCAATAAAAATACTCTATGTTTTTGATTACATTCACTTTTTATGACTCGCCTACAACCTCGACACCAGCAAAACATATTTCAGGCTGCTGTTTATGATATCAGTTCAATGTTTAATACCATCATCCCCTCAGTACTAATCAACAAGCTTTAAAACCTGGGCCACTGTCCCTCTCTCTGCAAATGGATCTCAACTTTCTTAATGGGATACCATAACCAGTGTGGATTGATAATAACACCTCTACACTGACAATATACAAAGGTGCACCTCAAGGACGTGTGTGTAGCCTATTGATCTACTCTCTCAACACGTGACTGTTTCCCATGGTGGAGAGTCTAGGACAAAGGCACAACCCCTTAGGATAGAGGGGTGCCCATTTAAAACAGATGCTGAGAAATTTCTTTAGTCAGTGGGTGGTGAATTTGTGGAATTTGTTGAGGCCGGGTCATTGGGTGTATTTAAGGAAGAAATTGATATTTTTTGATTGTACGTGGCATCGAAGGTTATGGGGAGAAGGCTGGGAAATGGTGTTGAGGGGAAAAGGATCAACCATGATTGAATGGTGGAGCAGTCTCGATGGGCCAAATGGCCTAATACTGCTCCCATGTCATATGGTCTTATGGACTGTTTGGCTAGGGAAAGCTCAAACATCATCTGCAAAGTTGATGATGACACCACTTTTATTGGGAGAATCTCAGATGATCTCGGAGGAGTACAGGAGTGAGACAGATTGACTGGTTGAAAGGTGTCACTACAACCTCGTACTCAATGTCAGCAAGACCAGGGAGTTGACTGTGGACTTCACGATAGGAAAGTCAGGGGAACGCACACCGGTTCTCATTAATGGATTAGTGGTGGGAAAGGACAGCAGCTTCAAATTCCTGGTTACGAACATCTCTGATTGGTTGCAACATAGCCTGGTATGGAGGCTCCAGTGCAGAGGATTGCAAGAGGCTGTTGAAGGTTGTATATTAATTCAGTTCCATCATGGTCACAACCTCCCCTCCACAGATGACAACTCTAAGAGGCCGTGCCTCAAGAAGGCAGCATTCATCATTAAAGACCCTCACCAACTGGGACACATCCTCTTCATGTTACTACCACTGGGGAGGAGGTAGAGGAGCCTGAAGCCCCACGTTCAACATTTTAGGAATGGCTTCTTCCTCTCTGTCATTAGATTTCTGAACAATTCCTTGTTATTTTGCACAATTTGTGTCACTTATAATAAGTTAACAAATTTCACATCATATGCTGGTAATAATAAACCTGATTCTGATTCTGAAGTTCTATGTCTTGCTCTGTATACTGCTACTGTAAAGCAACAAACTTCATGACATTTATCAGTAATAATAAACCAGGTTCAGACTGTTGTCAGTGCTGTATGCTATTGTTAGTCTTCCTTTCTTCTTAAAGGATCTGATCATGTTGGCAGGTGGCCACTTAATCCAGGATTGTTTTAATTAGATGTGCATTGTTTATCTTTACCCCTCACCTGACATGTACTTTCTTCACTTCAGTAACTTCCATATATTTCAGATGGAATGCTTGTGAAATGTGGCAAAACACCAAGCATTCCATCACTGCCAGGACCGCTGAAACCAGATTCATATCTACTCTTATCTAACGGAGCAGGATTGATGGCTTATGGAGTGAGAGAGAGTGAGAGAGAGAGTGTGAGAGAGAGAGAGAGAGAGAGAGAGAGTGTGTGTGTGTGTGTGTAAATTTTTTTTAAAAAGCATCACAGCTCACCCCATTTTTCCAGCTATAGAAGTTGAGTCACAAAATCTCATGGAGAAAAAGCATAGAATGTAAACCAAAAATCTTTTATCAAAGAAAACCAAGCAGTTAGAGCAATACCAAAAATAACCAGGGTTCACAGATGATGAAACTAGATCAGATTTATTTTTGAACAAAATGTGAACATTCAGCGTTTTTTTTATTTATCATGCAGGGAAGATAGTGGTTGTGGATTTCATAATCGACTGGTTGTATGTCATGGTTGACATAAATCATAAACCAATGACTGACGTGATGTGAAATTTAATTACAATCCTTTGTTATAAAATTGATGCACTGTCGGTTACCTGAAGGTGTGCACAATTTCTACTTATGATCCTGGTCATGTTGTATTTATGACAACAGCCCCAGCAAGGAGTAGTATTTACTTGTTCAGTTGAAAAGTATACATCATACCACAGTCAGATCCTATTGTATCCTTTTATGTCAATATAAATGTATGAAATGTATAAAAAATAATTTATTTGCTTGCACACGAACAGAAATGCCAACAACCAAGACACACTTACTGTTGGCATTTCAGACTTGCACTGAAAATATTGTGTATTCCCACTGTAATGATAAAAGTAAATTTTATAATGGTTAATTAATTTTTGATTGAATTCCTCAAGTATTAAACACTGTAAATAACAATTTTCTAAGATTAACAGACTAACTCTAAAACAGAAAACAGATTAAAGAAAATATTCCTAGTAAATTCAAGGGGGAGGAATGATGCAGCTTTGACAAAGAATATGTTCATGCCAGTCAAAGAACTGATCCCACTTTCCAGCACCAGATCGACAGCCTTGTGCATCACGTCTTCAAGTACATACTAGTCTAGTTTTAATTTGAACGAGGATATCTGACTCAACCATTCTTTCAGAGTACCAGATTCCCACCATCCTCCGAGTAAAATTATCTCTCCTTAGCTTCTTCTTAATCCTTTGACAAATTACTCCATAAAGAAAGTCATCTTTCCGGTTTACTCCAATTAGTATCAACTTGATTCTATCAATCTGCTATGTCTTCCTTCAGCTTCTTTTGTTCCTCTGCCTGTTGGTCCTGGCTTTAATGCTGCACTACCATTTGCCAGATGGAAGCAGCTGAAACAGTTTATGGTTGGGGTGACTGGTGTTCCCAATGATCTTCCAGGACTTCTTTACGCACCTGCTGCTGTAGATGTCCTCAGTGGAGGGAAGTTCACATCCACAGATGCTCTGACCTGTCCATACCACTCGCTGCAGTGCCCAGTGATCAAGGTTGGTGCAGTTCCTGAACCAGGCAGTGATACAGCCAGTCAGGTACCCCTGTCTTGAGGATTTGGGGGCTCATGCCGAACTTCTTCAGTCACCTAAGGTGAAAGAGACACGTGCTTTTTTGCCACACAGCCGGTGTGTACAGTCCAGGTAAGATCATCAATGATGTGTACACCAAGAAAACTCAAACTATTCACCCTCTCAACTGCAGTCCCATTGATGTTGATTGGGCCGAGCCTGATTCCATTCTTCCTGTTATCCACAATCAGCTCTTTATTTTTGGATATTGAGGGAGAGGTTGTTTTCTTAGCACCACTGTGTCAGGGTGTTAACCTCTCCTCTGTAGGCAGTCTCATCACCACTAGAAATAAGGCCAAACGATGTCTTGTCATCTGCCAATTTGATCAGATTTTCCCATAATGCAGTGCATTTACATGGAAATGTATACTGTGAAGGTCACACAGAACAGTGCTGGGGCCTTTTTTTGCTCGTGATAAATAAAAGATTTGGACAAAACACACAAAAAAGCTGATGAGTAAGTCTGTTGATGACACGAACATTGGTGGAGCTGTGGATAGTGTTACGTATCCCGTAACTGGGTCACTTACCAGCAAAGATAGAGAGGTCCGTTGAAGTCTGATGGTACTATTTTTAACAGTATTTATTGATAAAAATACACAAAAATATTATCAATGCAAACACACAGATAATATACGTCGTCAATACTAAATCTAAAAGCGCGGGTATAATAATAATCAATAAGAAATAGCTCTATCGTTGTCTAGGGGATAATGTATTGTCCGATGGAAATATAAAAGTCACTCAAGTTCATTCAAGCTGCAGCTTTTGGTTGGAGAGAGAGACGGATTAAAACTTGCCCATTCCTTTTATGATGTCAATCCTTCGAGAGTCGTTGGGGCTGGTTTCTCCTTTGTTGTTAGCTAAAGCCATTCTTCTGTGGCAAGGCCCACCAATTCTGAGGCAAATGGAAAAGGATGCACGTGGCTTTCCACCGGCTTTCGCTATTACGCTGTTACAGGAGTTCTAGCGTTTCTTCTGGTGTGTCTAAAGGGGCTGTTCCCCAGATCCTCTTTTATCCTGACTCACAGGGTCTCAGATGTCAATCAGGTTGGGATGATGCAATCCCTCCACCAACCCCCCCTCAGTTCATTGCCTGGGGGCTTCGATGAATCGTACAGTACTCAATACACAATTCTGTCTCCAAGAGATAATGGCCGTTATCCGTGGCTTTGTCTCTCGGAGGCCCAGGACACATTCCAAACGTTGAGGAATCTGCGTGTCTCTCTCATTTCCTGGGTCTCCTGACCCGAATCAATAGCGATCCTGCGATTCTCAAAAAGGAGGGGGCCACAGGCGTAACAATAGTAAGGAAGGTTGTCAAAGGATAAAGCACAATACAGAGCAGTTGCAAATATGTATGAAGAACTGGTAAATGGAGTTTAATCCATGTGGGGCATTGCACTGTGGGAGGGGCAAACACGCAGTTTTGCAGTAAATGACAAGACTCCTAGGAGCACTGATGTATACAGGAATCCTGGGCTGCAAGTCCACAGTTTCCTGAAAGTGACAACAAGTTGGAAAGATAGTAAAGGCAGGGCAAAGCAGCCTCACCTTCACCAGCTGATGTGTTGAATATTAAGGTTGTCCAGGCATGTGACAGTTATATAAAACTTTGGTTAGGTCATATTTAGAATATAATATGCAGTTCTAGTCACTACATCACAAGGAGGATATGGAGATTTTGGGGAGGGTGCTGAAGAAGTTCACCAGAATATTGCCTTAATTACAGAGTATTACCTATAAAGTGGATTGTTTTCCAAGGGCAACATATGGTGGGTGACACATTCAAAGGCCACTTTAAAAGGTACATCTGTACATCTGTCCATTAATGCAAATATCTAATCAGCCAATCATGTAGCAGCAACTCAATGTATAAAAGCATGCAGACATGGTCAAGAGGTTCAGTTGTTGTTCAGACCAAACAAAAAGATGGCAAAGAAATATAAAGCTAAACATAGTTTCACCGCCATATTCCAAGTTTGGTGACAACACTACAGCTGTTGGCCAAATTAAAAGTGATATTGAGAGCACAAGAACATAAGACATTGGGGTAGAATTAGGCCATTTGGCCCATTAAGTCAGTTCTGCCATTCAATAATGGTTGATCCTTTTCTCCCCCTCCTCAGCCCCACTCCCCAGCCTTCTACCTAGAACCTTTGATGCTGTGTCCAATCAAGAACCTATCAAGGTCTGCCTTAAATACATCCATTAACTAGCCGACACAACTGTTGAAGTTCACTCAACTTCACTCGCCCCATCAGCGAACTGTCCCCACAACCTATGGGCTCACTTTCAAGGATTCTTCATCTCATATTCTCAATATTTGTATATTATTATTATTTTATGTTTATTTGTATTTAATGTGTATGCCCGCGAGAAAATTAATCTCACGATAGTATGCGGTGACATATATGTATTTTGATAATACATTTATTTTGAATTTTCATTAAAGTTTGAAAATAGAGCTTATAGATGTAATTCATCTATATAAATTCACCACCTTCTGGCAAAAGAAATTTCTCTCTGTTTCAGTTTTAAATGGACACCCCTCTATCCTGAGGCTGTGCACTCTTGTCTTAGATTCTCCCACCATGGGAAACATCCTTTCCATATCTACTCTGTCTAGGCCTTTCAACATTCGAAAAGTTCGATCCCCCCTCATCCTTCTAAATTCCAGTGAGTACAGACCCAGAGCCATCAAATGTTCCTCGTATGATAACCCTTTCATTCCTGGAATTGTCCTTGTGAACCTCCTCTGGACCCTCTCCAATGCCAGCACATCTCTTCTAAGATGAGGAGCCCAAAACTATGCACATACTCAAGGTGAGGCCTCACTAGTGCCTTATAAAGCCTCAGCATCACATCCCTGCTCTTGTATTCTAGACGTCTTGGAATGAATGCTAACATTGCATTTGCCTTCCTCCCCATTCTTTTTGTTTGATCTGAACT